>NC_090653.1:256486674-256589174 GCF_040937935.1 Hyperolius riggenbachi
CACAGGATATAGATTATACACCATTCGAGAAACTAATAATATGATTAACCAAAGAAGGGGAACAGTAAATTAAATAATACTGTGCTTTTTAACTGGGCCATAGGAGTGCAGAGGACCCCTTAAAAAAATAAATATAAGGACACTCTGCAAACGAGGGACGGTACTAGTTAGTCTCTTACCCTAGATTTTACCTGACCTAAAAACTAGACAGAGAGATATGAGAGGGCAGATCGCGGGCTCTCGAGAGACGGGTTGTAAAGAACGCTGCGCTCTATAAAACGTCCTTAGGCATTAACAGCTCAGTGAATGCTTAGAAAAATAATCATTATAATGACTGGCAATAACTTAAAGACGTGAAGTTAAAGATTTATCTCTTTGTGGTTAGATGGCCTGCGTGCTCTCGAGGGAATTCATTCCTCAAACCAGCCTCTGATACACACACAACCTGCAGCCTGGCAACACCGGCTTACCTTATACAGAGAACCCTGGCCAATGGCTGACCAATAACCCACCTCCTATACACACAGACCCACCCTGCAGCCTGGCAACACCGCACTTACCTAATACAGAGAACCCCGGGCAATCAATGGAAGACCTATAACCCGCCTCCGATACACACAACCTGCAGCCTGGCAACACCCCTGGCTTACCCAATACAGAGAACCCCGGCCAATCAATGGAAGACCTATAACCCGCCTCCGATACACACAACCTGCAGCCTGGCAACACCCTGACTTACCCAATACAGAGAACCCCGGCCAATCAATGGAAGATCTATAACCCGCATCTGATCCACACAACCTGCAGCCTGGCAACACCGCGCTTACCTAATAGAGAACCCCGGCCAATCAATGGAAGATCTATAACCCGCCTCCTATACACACACCCTGCAGCCTGGCAACACCGCACTTACCTAATACAGAGAACCCTGGCCAATCAATGGAAGATCTATAACCCGCCTCCTATACACACACCCTGCAGCCTGGCAACACCGCACTTACCTAATACAGAGAACCCTGGCCAATCAATGGAAGATCTATAACCAGCGGCCGGTGTCTCCTGCTTAACTGAACACGCACAGCTATTTAGAAAGCCTATAATCTTACCTGATTAAGATCAGGTCAAAAGAAATTTAGAGGTTAAAGAGATGCTGTCAGCTTTGCTATCTCAGAAAAAAAACACACACACACATATATACACTCACCTAAAGGATTATTAGGAACACCTGTTCAATTTCATTTAATGCAGTTATCTAATCAACCAATCACATGGCAGTTGCTTTAATTCATTTAGGGGTGTGGTCCTGGTTAAGACAGACAATCTCCTGAACTCCAAACTAAATGTCAGAATAGGAAATAAAGGTGATTTAAGTAATTTTGAGTGTGGCATGGTTGTTGGTGCCAGTCTGAGTATTTCACAGCAAAGCATTTGTGAAGCCACAACATGCACAACCTTGAGGCGGATGGGCTACAACAGCAGAAGAACCCCACGGGATACCACTCATCTCCACTACAAATAGGAAAAAGAGGATACAAATTGCACGAGCTCACCAAAATTGGACAGTTGAAGACTGGAAAAAACGTTGCCTGGTCTGATGAGCCTCGATAGTCAGAATTTGGCGTAAACAGAATAAGAACTTGAATCCATCATGCCTTGATACCACTGTGCAGGCTGGTAGTGGTGGTGTAATGGTGTGGGGGATGTTTTCTTGGCACACTTTAGGCCCCTTAGTGCCAATTGGGCATCGTTTAATAACTTCAGCCTTTAGTGTTTTTTCACCTTATGCATCTGAGTAATTTTCACCTCCCATTCATTCGCCAATAACTTTATCACTAATTATCACAATGAAATAATCTATATCTTGTTTTTTCCGCAGCCAATCGGGCTTTCTTGGGGTGCTACGTTTTGCTACAAAATATTTTATTCTAAATGCATTTTAACGGGAATATTACGAGAAAAAAAAAATGGAAAAGAAAAATCATGATTTGTCAGTTTTTGCTCGTTACAGCTTTAAAATAATACATGCTACCATAATTAAAACCCACGTATTTTATTTGCCCATTTGTCCCGGTTATTACACCATTTAAATTACGTCCCTATCACATTGTATGGCACCAATATTTGATATGGAAATAAAGGTGCATTTTTTTAGTTTTGCATCCATCACCATTTACAAGCTTATAATTTAAAAAAATATTAGTAATTTAACCTCTTGACATGCATATTAAAAAAGTTCAGATCCTTCGGTAACTATTTGTTTTTTTATTGCAATTTTTCTAATTAAAAATTTTATTTAAATATTTTTCGGTGTGGGGGAGGTTAACAGTTAAATGTAAAATGTCTATTCATTTTAATAAAAAATGTATGTAGATGTAGTTTAAAGTGAACTAAGCAGCTCCTGGCTTCAAATAGCTGCAAGGGCTGCCATTGTTCAGAAGCTCAACCCCTGCTGTTTTACAACTAGCATTGTCCAGGCTAGGTGTGAAATTCTTCAACTGTAACTGATGTTTTCTGTTTGAAGTACAATGGGGGTTTGTTTGTGGTCAATAAAGTCTAATGAGGTGATTTCTTATTTGTGTTCCACAATCTCCTGCTCAGCTTTACGGACCGACAAAGTGGCTATTTTAACCCTTAGATGTAAAAAAATGAGGTAAATTGAAAGGTTTTTTTTTAATAATAAACCACATTTTTAGAATGCATTTTTAATTTGCTATACAGTTGCCCTGGGTGTTAAAAATGATGCTCGGTTCACTTTAACTATTTGGCCACAGTAAATTTTTTTTTTTTTTGGCTTCTTGTAAGCGTAGTTACAGGAAGTGAAGAGGGGATATGTAACAGAACAATTGCAGCTTCTCCGTAGAAGCCAGCCATCGTTCTAAAGGACTTGGATCAATGAATGGGAACTGCTTTCCCATTCATTGATCTCCGGGCTAAAGGGAGGCCAGCGCACCCCTGTATTTTGCGGCCCTGCGAACCCCGGCAGCTCTATTTTCTCATGGACATAGCTCCTACGTCCAGTATGCATATTTGGACGTAGGAGCTATGTCCTGAAGGTTAACGTGGTTAAATGCCACCTGAGCATTGTTTCTGACCATGTCCATCCCTTCATGACCACTATGTACCCATCCTCTGATGGCTACTTCCAGCAGGATAATGCACCATGTCACAAAGCTCGAATCATTTCAAATTGGTTTCTTGAACATGACAATGAGTTCACTGTACTAAAATGACCCCCACAGTCACCAGATCTCAACCCAATAGAGCATCTTTGGGATGTGATGGAACAGGAGCTTCGTGCCCTGGATGTGCATCCCACAAATCTCCATCAACTGCTCTTGCAGTTGATGGAGATTTGTGGGATGCAAATCCAGGGCATGAAGCTCCCTTTCCATCACATCCCAAAGACGCTCTATCCTATCCTATAAATGTTGGCAATCCTATCAATATGGGCCAACATTTCTAAACAATGCTTTTAGCACCTTGTTGAATCAATGCCATGTAGAATTAAGGCAGCTCTGAAGGCAACAGGGGGTAAAACACCCTCCCCCCCCCCCCCCCCCCCCCCACACACACACACACACTTGCTACGTTTTGATTTCAGTGATTTTCATACAGAAAAAAAAAATCCTTCTTAGCATTTCCCATTTTAGCGGTGGCCATTTTGAAGCCAATCCTTATTTCCTCCCTTCCTCTCCTTTGCCTGATTTTCCCACCCTTCACTATAGAAAGTGCATTGCATCAGCATGAGAAATATTGGCCAATCAGAGAGGAACAGAGGTGTGGGAGGGGAAAACAGGAGGGAAAGAGGCTTCAGCCAACCAGGCTGCATTAATTAAATCTGAAGGGGAAGTAGAGAAGCAAAAAAAGGACAACCCAGCATTCCCTGCAACTTCCTTTTTGTGTAACAAAATGTTGGTGTGTACCAAATAAGAGTCAGGTAAACTGGGGAATGATCATTTATCAACAAGAAAAGTAATAGTGATTTTAACTTTTGGATTGCCTGGTTAGCATCCTGATTACTTGATTACCAGATGAAAATAAAGAATTGATTTTATTTTATTTTACATATTAAAGTTACAGTTACATATTAAAGAGAAGTCAGCCCCTCATCTATAAGCATATTTAAAACAAACATCCCTCTAAATTAGGTCTACCTGGGGGTGGGGAAGGGCAGCGTTAAATTAACTAATACGAACCACAGTTCATATCTAAGTCAGTCCTCAGGATGGGTACCAATGAAGGGGGGGGTACATGATCAAGTTGGTTGGATACACTGGGGAAGGACCCTACCAGAGGCTTACAATCTAAAGGGAGGAGGATGCCCCATTGTCGGTTTATAACCCTAAAATATACCAGAAAATAGCTGGACAGTGTTCAAAGAACTGACCCTAGAGTGTGTATGATTGTGCTTGTTTTTAGAAGAATTTCATTAGAGCTTGGTCTACACATTACATTTTTATTGGCCAATGACTGACCAATTTTACCAACTCCATGTAGCATGAGGGCAAACAGATTTTGAATACTATGAACAGATTGTGTAGAAAAAGCACTCGCACTACACGGAGGTGATAAAATTGCTCAATCAAAATTTAAAGTGTGTACCAGGCTTAAAGGACAACTATAGCAAGATGGATATGTAAGCTGCCTATATTGATTTCCTTTTAAACATCACCAGTTGCGTAATACTGTTAGCCATAGCCCCTGAACAAGCATGCAGCAGATCAGGTGTTTGACATTATTGTCAGTTCTGACAATAGCTGCATGCTTGTTTCTGGTGTGATTCAGACATTACTGCAGTCAAATAGACCAGCGGGGCTGCAAGGCAACTGGTATGGTTTAAAAGCAAATAAATATGGCAGCCTCCATATTCCTTTCACTACAGTTGCCCTTTAAGTTTTGTTGGATTTGCCATCCAATAGGAACAGTTATAAGTAACTTTTTTTAGAAACTTTGCACTTTTGCCCTCATTTTTTTTGCCTTCCAAAGTAAGCAGTGCCTAAATTACTAAACTGCATTTAAGATCTTGTCTTTAGCAGAGATGGTCAATGAGGTGCGAACAATTTCTGCTTGCCTGTAAATTTTATGCAGCTTGGACTTAAGCCAATCAGAATCAGCAGGAAGTGCATTTGATTGGCCCAAACTGCTTTAAATTTGCATTAATTTTGCATACACAACAGAATTTTTAGTATCTCATAGACCATCTCTAGTTAGCATTCTGACAAATGCCTGGGAATTACAGACAGAGATAACCAGAGGACGAGCTGCCCGATTTGCCAAGCCCAGTGCTGTCCAATTTCATGGGCAGGGGGATTTTTCAGCTGGAGGGGGCAGAGCATCAATGACCTGGCTTAGGGGTCGGAGCCAAGTGCAAACAAAAGTTGGCCTGCCAGAGGAGGAAGCCTGACCCAGAAAAAGTCCGGCCAAGTGAGTTCATCCTGGGGTCCACAACCGGCCCGCGGGCCACCAGTTGGACAGCCCTCACCCTAGCCAATCAATCCATCTATTTAGAAAGGGGTTCTTTACAGTAAAAGTTATGAAAACATGGACTATTTTACTACTGAAAAGTACTTATGGCAAATTATCTGCATTTAAAGAGAATCTGTATTGTTAAAATCGCACAAAAGTAAACATACCAGTGCGTTAGGGGACATCTCCTATTACCCTCTGTCACAATTTCGCCGCTCCCCGCCGCATTAAAAGTGGTTAAAAACAGTTTTAAAAAGTTTGTTTATAAACAAACAAAATGGCCACCAAAACAGGAAGTAGGTTGATGTACAGCATGTCCACACATAGAAAATACATCCATACACAAGCAGGCTGTATACAGCCTTCCTTTTGAATCTCAAGAGATCATTTGTGTGTTTCTTTCCCCCCTGAGGGGGGAGTGCATAGCAGAACCACAACACTGAAGAACTTGGCAGCCTTCCAGACACAGGCTGACAAGTCTGACAAGGGAAAGATACATTGATTTATTACAGAGACTGTGATAGTAATAAGTGCTGCAGTAAGCCAGAACACATTAGAATAGCTTTTGGAACTTGTAGGATGATAAAAAACAGGATGCAATTTTTGTTACGGAGTCTCTTTAAAGGAAGCTTGGATGCTTTCCTTGCATTGAAGGACATTTGTGGCTATAATTACTAGGTATTAATATATTGATCCTGGGATTGTATCTGATTACCATCTGGAGTCGGGAAGGATTTTTTTTCCCTGGTGAATTGGCCCAAACCTTGTAAGAGTTTTTTTTCCTTCCTCCGGATTAACTGGGATATAAGAGGGTGCAGGAGAGAAAGGTACACAACTTTTTTATTTTTTCATGGTTAAACTTGATTTTTTTCAACCAAACTATGTAAGGCCCAGTGCACACTGGGCGGATCCGCCAGCCGCTTCCGCTTGAAAATCCACGTGGTTAATGGATCTCTATGGGCTGGTGCATACGGCGGTTTGAGGTTTTTAGCAAGCCGCAAACGTGCCTCTTGCTGCACGTTTGCGGTTTGCTTAAAACCTCAAACTGCCGGTGTGCACCAGCCCATAGAGATACATTAGCCACGCTGATGCGGCCGGCGGATCACATACAAAATCCGCTCAGTGTGCACCGGGCACATATCGTCTCTCTGCTCCCAAAACCACTAGCGTTTTGACAATCTGCTAGCGGTTTTGGTGTGCACTGGGCCTAACTACGCAAGGATAACGAAAGCACCTTAAAGAACAACATTTTATTGGTAGGAACATTTCCTAGAAGAGCCATTTCTGGCCAGGACTCAAACTTTTCAGAGGAAAAATAGTGTAGTTTTAATTATTCAAAACAGATGCATTTATTTCATGACAGACAGCATTCTCACTATAGGGGATAGAGAATAGCAGATCAAGATCTAGGGGAGATGTGTAATGTGCGGGGTTGCCGCAGATCTATCTAGCCGTATGATTTTTTCATGCTTTTAGTGTCTAAAAGCTTGTGAAAAAAATAGCAACGCTTTTAGACCCTAAAATTTAGAAATAATCTAACACGCTGATACGTGAAGAGATCTGACTTAACAAGTGCAAATCACAGTACTAGTGAGAAAAGCGTAGCCTGAGACAGGCCAAGGTCATACACATGATCAGATGACTGTACAGAAGGGTTAGGCAAAATCGTAGTCAAATAACGAGCAGAGTCAAACAGATAAATCAGATGTCAGTCGTATTGTAACGATCAAACAGTAGTGAAGTCAGGGACAGGCCGAGTCATCCACAGAAATCAGATGGCAGTAGTACAAAGGGGCTAGGCAGATTCGAGGTCAATAGACAGGCAAAGTTCGGTACGCAAATCAATAGACAATATTACAAATAATACTGACTGACTTGAGTACATATACACCGTGCTGATGCGCAATATATGAAATGTAGCTCTCAAACTCACTAGCTAAGGGCCAAGAACCAGCGAACTGATTAGTATAAAGGCCAATGAGCAAGTGAATGCTCTGGCCTTAAAGGGAACCTAAATTGAGAGGGATATGGATGTTTCCGTTTAAACAATACTAGCTGCCTGACTCTCCTGCTGCAGTCTTTAGTTGCAGTAGTGGCTGAATCACACACCTGAAACAAGCATGCAACTAATCCAGTCTGACTTCAGTCAGAGCACCTGATCTGCATGCTTGTTCAGGGGCTGTGGCTAAATGTATTAGAGACATAGAATCAGCAAGAGAGTCTAGCAACTGGTATTATTTTAAAAGGAAAAATCCAAATCCTTCTCAGTTTAGGTTCCCTTTAAGTACTCAAGGGACAGACCCTAAGCCCACCCCCAGAATTGACAGCACCTCCTGCAAAAAGGTGTCAGCTGATGACATCACAGCTGACACCTCATCAAACACGCCTTCTCAGCCTATAAAGGCCACCCTGTCCCGCGCGCGTCTGGCCATACTGCGCACACGCGTGCATTGATTCACCGCCGCAGGGCTGCTGGGGATGCCATCGGAGGCCAACAACGTGGAAGTCCTTGTCTTGTCACTAACTGTCCCTCAGAGGAGCTCACAATCTAGTCCCTCCCATAGTCCTATGTCTATGTATGTACCGTGTAGTGTATGTATCAGTCTAGGACCAATTTCGGGGGAAGCCAATTTATTTATCTGTACGTTTTTGGGATGTGGGAGGAAACTGGAGTGCCCGAAGGAAACCCACGCAGACACTGGGGGGGCGGGGACATACAAACTTCTTGCAGATGTTGACCTAGCTGGGATTCAAACCAGGGACCCAGCGCTGCAAGCAAGAGCGCTAACCACTACGCCACCTTGCTGCCCAAGGTTAAAAGTAATGCGGAGGTAAAAATAAACTGAGGAGAAACAATTATATCTATCCTCCTACTCCAAAAATGACCTTTTTGACATATCCCAGAGTTGTATTTTATGTTTAAATCTACTTTTGAAGTGTTTACTGTTTCATGGTCTCTGCTCATGGACACAGTCTTTGAAATATGCCAGAGCTAAAATCTATGAACTGTTGACACTTTGTATCTCTTCTCTGCTCTCAGATGTTCTGTACAAGGAAAATGTTCTATGACTGTAATTCCTTATCAGTGAGGGTTACTCTATAGCCTGACTAGGTCTGGATTGGAGAGAAACTGTCACTTGCATACCTGAATGTTAACTCTTTCAGGCAGTGAAAGAAAAAAGGAGCACAGCCTAGTTGTTTGTATGCTTGGCACTGTGCACACAAACGTTTATCTCATCTATTTTCCCCTCAGTATTTCTTTAAGGGCACGGAGGACTAATGTGAATAGCTGGGTACTAAGCACTGTCTGTATGCCAGCGCCACGTAAACACGGGAAACGAATGCTCTTCCACAGTGTTATTAAATACGCCCAACAGCTTCCAACTGTGACTTCTAATTTATATTCTATAGAGGACTCACTAATAAGGGAAGCAGCAGATATCTGGAGGTAATTGGCACACTCTAGAGACCACACAAACATAACACAAGCCTTCTCAAAGGGCCAGTAGGCCTAAAAATCACAACTGGTCTTAGTCATGTTCTGAGATTCCCCCAACCACACGCAGTCCATCACTATTAGGCCTGGAACCCATTAGAGCGTTTTTTGAGCATTTAGTGAGCGTTTTCAATCCTTTTGCTTGTCAGATTTCTACTACGGTACTTACTGTAAGTGACGACAACATAGGATAAAAGTAATTTATGGCTCATTTTACTCTGGAAAAAAAAAAAATGTACTTCTATTTGTATATGTTTGCACATATTTACAATTTTTCGGCATAATGCCCCTTTAACCTCCCTGGCGTTCTATTAAGATCGCCAGGGCGGCTGCGGGAGGGTTTTTTTTAAATTAAAAAAAAAAAAACTGTTTCATGCAGCCAACTGAAAGTTGGCTGCATGAAAGCCCACTAGAGGGCGCTCCGGAAGCGTCATTCTGATCGCCTCCGGCAACCAGAATAAACAAGGAAGGCCGCAATGAGCAGCCTTCTTGTTTTGCTTACATCGTCGCCATAGCGATGAGCGGAGTGACGTCATGGACGTCAGCCGACGTCCTGACGTCAGCCGCCTCCGATCCAGCCCTTAGCGCTGGCCGGAACTTTTGTTCCGGCTGCGCAGGGCTCGGTGTGGCTGGGGGGACCCTCTTTCGCCGCTGCTCGCGGCGGATCGCCGCAGAGCGGCGGCGATCAGGCAGCACACGCGGCTGGCAAAGTGCCGGCTGCGTGTGCTGCTTTTTATTTGGCAAAAATCGGCCCAGCAGGGCCTGAGCGGCGACCTCCGGCGGTGATGGACGGATATATTCGTCCATACCGCTGAGGAGGTTAAGGAAATCGCAATCGCAGGACATGCAGCCTTTTGGGAGTCTTTCCAATCTTATGAATTGTATAGGTGCAGGGAAATCGCTCCCAAAACGCACATCACAAAAACACATCACAAATTGCTAGCGCTTGCGATAACGTTTTGCACTTTCTAGTAGGTTCCAGGCTTCATTCAGAAATAGAAACTGTCTTCAGAATCGTTCTTATTTTACATACTCTGTATACATATTGCTAAAATTGTCAGCCATGAAATCAAATTCCATTATCCCACTGCTCTGTGTTTATTATGTAGTCTACATCCTGCCCTTACATTGCAAGCATTCCAATATAATCAAATGTTTCTGCTGTAATAAATGGTGAGAGGGAAGTGGGATGGGAAACTTGCTATCTCCCCTTCTTCCCCTCCCACATTACTGTTCTTTGCTGACAGGCTGAGTGCAGCTCAGTTTGACAAGAGGCTGAGAAGAAAAAAACGCAAGTTAAAGGACAACTGTAGGGAGGCGGCCATTTTTTTTTCCTTTTGTGCAATACCAGTTGCCTGGCTGTCCTGCTGATCCTCTGCCTCTAATGCTGGGAACACACCATGCGTTTTCCCGCTCGATTGGGATCGATTCGATTATTTCCAACGTGCTCGATTCGGGTTTCGATCTTTCCTGCCGTCGATTTGAATGTTAAGTATGCAAAATCGACGACAGAAACGATCGAAACCCGAATTGAGCATGTTTGGAATAATCAAATCGATCTCGATCGACCCGCGGATCGAGCGGGAAAACGCATGGTGTGTACCCAGCATCATACTTTTAGCCACAGACCCTGAACAGGCATACAGCATATCAGGTGTTTCCGACATTAATGTCAGAACTGACAAGATTAGCTGCATGCTTGTTTCTGGTGTTATTCAGACACTATTGCATCCAAAGACATTAGCAGGGCTGCCAGGAAACTGGTATTGCTTAAGGAGGAATAAATATAGCAGCCTCCTTATACCTCTCCCTACAGTTGTCCTTTAAATCACCTCACCCCTCTGCAGAAGCTGCTGAAATCCGATGTTCTGCTCTCATGCGTTTACAAAGCAAGCTAGATATGACAGTGCAGTTCTGTAAACACTATTTCAGGCAAAGGAGAAAAAAAAAAAATAATAATAATAATTATGAGTAAGGGAGGAAATGACATGAGGATTGGCTTCAGTCAGAGGCAGTAAAGATGGAAAATGCCTGAAACGGTTTTCCACTTACTATATAAAATTCACTGAAATTAAAACGTGGACAGTGCAATACATAGGTTATGTAAGTAGAACAAGTATTTATCTACTTACATATGTGTTTTTTTCCTGAGATAGCACGGCTAACCCTCATGCTTTAAAGGAAGCCTGAGGTGGGGGTCATTAAAAAAAACAAAGAGCTACCTAATCGGGGGCTGAGCGGATCATTTAGCCGCCAAAACCGCTGCTCTCTGACACTCCTGTGGGCCGCAGTGGCCCACTTTCATTTTTGTGTCCTCAGGGTCACGACGCTGGAAGGAGAGACTGATTCTCATCCCCAGCGTGCAGGGAGACGGGGGAGCAGAAAGAAGAAGAAAGAAGCGTGGTCAAGGAGAGAGAGCTGCCCAATGGCAGCACTGGAAACCCTGCAGGAACGCCCCTAGTGGGCATTTTGAACAGGGAATCTCTCTCCTCTATATACACTCCGAAAAATGCCGCTAATCTCGGGGGGGGGGGAGCTATAGTGCGGCAGTGGGGGGGGGGGGGGGGGCAGAGAGTGGCAGTGTGGAGACAGAGGCATGTCATGAGGCAGAGAACATGCCTCAGTGTCCCATCTGCTCCCCATGGAACCGCCTCGGGTTCTCTTTAAAGTGAACCAGAGACGAAGCACCCTTGTGTATTTTACCATAGAAATCAGTGGGAACATTAGAGAAAACATTTACCCTGCTCTCTGTTCCATCCTCACTGCTAAAAGTGTCTGTTATCTAGCTGAGATAAGAATCCCGGACTGAGCATTGAGTCTGGCTTTGCTATAATGACTCAGCTATAATGATTCCTGAGCAAAGCCAGCAGGGGGCAGGCTTGGACTTGAAGACACCAAAGAGAACACAGTCTCAGCTATAATTATTCTGTAGCAAAGCCAGACCGACTGCTTAGTCGGGATTCTTATCTTAGAGGTGATAACAGGCAAATTAAACAGAGAACAATGTAACAAAGAGCAGATTAGGTGTTTACTGTCATGTTCCCACTGATTTATAAGGTAAAATACATGAGGTTGCTTCATCTCTGGTTCTCTTTAAGGACTTTCTATAGAGTAGAGATATTACAAGATTAGGTTTTTGATCTTGAGAAGATGTAAAGTGGATCAAGCAGAGATGGTATGCAGCTCATTATTACAGCAGAAACTGTACGACCACATTGTATTAATTACGTTCATCTCCTGACCAAAACAAAACTATTTATCACATTTATAATTTCCTCTATGGTCTCCTCATGACATAGCTTTCAGTAGGAAATCACTTTTAGGCTCCCTGCACACTGCAAATCCGTTTTCCGATTCCGATTCCGATTCCGTTTCCGATTCCGTTTCCGATTCCGTTTCCGATTTTTCCTGAATACATTCAACAGAAAAACGGATCAAAAAACGCAGCATGCAGTTAAGATTAAAAATCTGAATCGGAATCGGATGTAAAAACAGATTAAAAAGCGGAATCGGAATCTGAAATGCATGCAGTGTGCAAGAGGCCTTATTTATTTTTTTCTGCAAAAGATCATGGACTACTATTCAGGTTAAAGGACAACTGAAGTGAGAAGTATATGGAGGCTGCCATATTTATTTCCTTTTAAACAATACCGGCTAGAAACAAGCATGCAGCTAATCTTACATTAGCTTACAATAATGTCAGAAAAGCCTGATCTGCTGCATGCTTGTTCAGGGTCTGTGGCTAAAAGTATTAGAGGCAGAGGATCAGCAGGGCTGCCAGGCAAATGGTATTGCTTAAGGGCTCGTTTCCACTATTGCGGTGCGGAATCGCCTGGATTCCACCGCTGATGAAATCACATGCGGATGCGATTCCCCATGCATTTTTTGCTGCGAATTTGCATAGGTGAGGGTATATGCGATTTTAACCATGTCACTGCCTGTGTGAATTTACATTGGTACCTATGCGAATACGCATGCGAATTCGCAGCAAAAAACGCATGGGGAAATCGCATGCGATTTTCCTATTAAATACATTGCATGCGATTCGCATGCATTCCACTCGCAGGCGAATTCTGCGGCTCTTGTGCGTTTTTTCACCGCTGAAAAAAAAACGCACCTCAACAACGCTACAGTGGAAACAGGCCCATCCACTTGCATTACATGTGCAAATCCGCATGCGTGGGACGTATGCGGATTCGCGATAGTGGAAACGAGCCCTAAAAGATAATGAATATGGCAGCTTCATATCCCTCTCACTTCAGTTCTCCTTTAAGTTTCAAGAGGCACAGAAACTCTTTCGCCCTGGTACTATTTGAAATAAGCTTCTAATCCATGCAAACAGTCAGGTGCAAACAATAAATAAATAAATAAAAAAAAAATAAGCCACCAGCAAGCAAGAACATTTTTCATCTACTTTTTAGTACTTTTTCAGTTGTAAAGTGCTGAAAAGTTATTTTAAATAGAAGATGAAAAATTATCTCCTAGGAGAAAACTCATTAGGAAAAGTGAATTGCATATGGGCCCAGGAGAGGAAGGCAAGACTCTATAGGACCCAGGACCTTCCCTCTTTTTAGGTGAGTATCTGTTATTTGTTGTTGTTGTTTTTTGTTTTGTTTTTTTATAATCGCTTCAGCCTCACTTTAACATATGGATATCTAACCTCAATTTTGACAATACTAGGATAAGTAATACAACGGAATCAGGGCTGTGGAGTCGGGACGAAAATCTTCAGACTCCTCAGTTTATGAAACCACGACTCCGACTCCAACTTCGACTCTGGGTACCCAAAATGGCTCCGACTCCGACTCCTTAGTCTAATATTTAACAGGGCTGTGGATTTTGTACAAAAATGATCCGACTCCTCAGTTTATGAAGTCAACTTTCTCGGATTTGTTTGCACAGTAATGACTTAATTTCAAGACAATTTGGCCAGAAAATTTTATCAATTTAAATAAAAAGTGTAAACATGCCTTCAAGTGACATTAGCTCAGTCTTATTATGCTTTATATTTTTGGGGGCTAAGTTTAATGTTTTAGACCTAAACCTTAATTTTGAATTTCATACCACTTTCAACAAAGAAAACTAACACGTATTGTTTGCCAATATTGTCAAGTGTTTTCCCTAGCTTATAAAGTAGTAAACTATGATTTACCTAATGCCTTGACTTTTACATAATCCAGAACTCCAGGTTTTTGTCACCAGTAGTTGACAACTGCTGGGTTTATACTTGTGGTGTCTGGCTTGCTATGGTTACACTGCAAAGCTGAGTATCTTATGAGCCTGAGCTCGGCATCATCACCGAGAGACCGGTGTTGTGAGTGACAGCTTACAGGAGCCTGACGCCACACCCTATTCTCAACCTGAAGCAGATACAGGAACTGACTGTTGGCTGCAAACATAGTACCTCTTCATTGATGACATCATTTAAAATGATGAGGCCAGGGGAACTGGGATCATGAGGACAGATCAATAATCAACAAAACACAGTTTAAGTACGTGTCTGCTTTATGAAAGCTGGAATAGGACCTCTTAAAGGAAACTCAAGGTGAGAGGGATATGGAGGCTGCCATATTTGATTGTAAACAATGCCAGTTGCCTGGCAGCCCTACTGATCTTTTTGGCCACAGAAGTGCCTGAATAACACCAGAGACAAGCATGCAGCTAATCGTGTTAGTTCTGACAATAATGTCAGAAACACCTGATCTGCTGCATGCTTGTTCAGGGCTAAAAGTATTAGAGGCACAGGACCAGGAGGACTTCCAGGCAACTGGTATTGTATAACCCTCCTGGCGGTTTGCTAAAAATCCGCCAGGGGGCAGCAAATCCGTTTTTTTTTCTTCCTTTTTCATGTAGTGAGACAAGGTCTCACTACATCAGCGGCATCCCCCCAGCCCCTCCGATCACCCCTGGCGATCGGAGATCAGGAGATCCCGTTCAAAGAACGGGATCTCCTGGAGGGCTTCCCCCGTCGCCATGGCGACCGGTCGGGATGACGTCATCGACGTCGTGACGTCATAGGGGGCTCCGATCCACCCCACAGCGCTGCCTGGCACTGATTGGCCAGGCAGCGCACGGGGTCGGGGGGGGGGGGGGGGCGGCCGCAGCGCGACGAATAGCGGCGGATGGGCGGGTAGCGGCGGCGATCGCATTGCACACGCAGCTAGCAAAGTGCTAGCTGCGTGTAGCAAAAAAAAATTATGCAAATCGGCCCAGCGGGGCCTGAGTGGTGCCTTCTGGCGGCATAGCCCGTGTTCAGCACGGGCTTACCGCCAGGGAGGTTAAAATGAAATAAATATGGCAGCCTCCATATCCCTGTCACTTCAGGATCCATTAAAGGATACATGTAAAACTCCGGCTCGTGGGCCAAATCTGGCCCTCTGAGCCATCAGATTTGGCCCTCAGGTGGTTTTCCCACTTTGCATTATGTTTGGCCCACTTAAGACCACCAAAGAGGCTATATTTGTAGGGTAGGCCCTAGCTCACCAGGGAAGCCATATGGGGAGGAGGAAAGCACTAGGTACCAGGAAACTCTATAGGAGAGGGAGGGGAGCCACTAGACAGGGATCTGTATAGGGGGGGCACTATATATCAGGGAATTGTATAAGGAAAGGAGAACCACTAAACACCAGGAAACTGTATAGATGAGGGACACTAGGGATCGGGGGGGCACTAGACACCAGGGAACTGTATAGGGGATGGAGGGGGGCTATTAGACACCAGGGAACTTTATAAGGAAGAGGGGTGGCCACTAGACACATCGAGGTCGTCCCGCGAATTGGTCCCAGAGCTCAATTTCGGCCCACTTTGAGTTTGACACCCCTGCAAAAAGGCAAAGAAAGACTTTTTTTTATATTTACTGGATTTAAATTTGATTACCCTTAATTTATAATTTATTATCTTCCTGTCCAAAACCAAAACATATCCTCTATATCTACTTGCAGGACAGCTAAATCTGTTGGATTTGGTTAGTTTGGTTTTGGCTTTTTATTGAAAGTAGATTGTGCAGTATAGAGGGGCAGTAGGAACTTTTTCTGTAGAAACTCCATTTGTCCTGACATGCTGTACTTTTAATCAACTTTTGGTTAAGAGCTTTTTAGTACGTGGTGGTGCCGACCAAACTGAACAATGGATTTCCCCAAGTGTTTATGCAGGTGGTAGTGGCTAACCAGAATCTCCTGATTTATGTGCTCCTCCCTATACTCTCATTAGAGTATACTAGTTTACCGTACTTAGAAGGAACGTGCACATTAATAGGTTTTTCTATGGTCATTTCAAGATAAACAATGAATAGTTGGCCGTAATACTCAGAAGCTGTTGGAGGGCTAAACTACTTAAGGAGACCCAGCAGGAAACCTCAGAGGGAACAGTTTTCCAATCCCAGTACCGTCTTACAGCACAAAGCGTTGTGATTGGCCAAATAGTGCGGGTGTAGTTTACTACAGCCTATTGGAAACCTAGCTGTTTGAGAGGGTGCTGTCCGCTCAATGATGGTAGCTGAATTTCCCTATGAGGTTTCCTGCTATGTCCACTAAAGTAGACTAGCCCCACTGTTGGCCCATGCCCCATATGTGAAAAGCATTTGATCACAAAAAAGCAATTCAATCCACCATGATATAGCCATCTTCTGTAATATGCCTGATATACACAACTCAGAAGCTAGGCCTCACACTACATTTTGAAGGAATAAGGGCTCTTTCACAGTGCGACGTTAAAGTCGCACGTTAAAACATGTAACGCAGAATAACTCACAGCAATGAAAAATCAATGGCCTGTTTACAAAGCAGATGTTGTGTTGGTGTCTAACGTGCCGCATGCAGTGTGTTATACATGTTTTTAGCTGCGTTAGACTGTTTGCACATGCTTAGTTACACTTGGCGACATACTCATCATTGATCAACATCCCAAACAGATACACTAACATTTCCTTGGAAACTAATCAAAGTCCTAAAGTATGGGGACAGGACTACTACACTCACTTATAATATTTGCAGGAAAAAATAATGATAATAAAAAAACAAACAAAAAAAAGTAGTAAACATGTTAGTGTTCTCCACCAAAACCTAAGATTACTCTTCCCTTGACTTCTGCAGAGCTATGAAATTTAGTTGATTTGGTCAAAATGAACTCTCCATAAAATAGTCTACATTAATAACTAAAATGTGTGCAAATCAGTAGTCAGAATATAACTTCACAAAAATTCTACTCAGCCAGCGGCCAACATGAAAAATGGTACTGAAAAGGGCAGATATAAAAAAAAAAAAAAAAAAAAAAAAAAAGTACTCACTGGGCTTGATTCACAAAGCGGTGCTAACAGTTAGCACGCTGGTGAAAAGTCAGTTTAGGCGTGATAAGTTTAGGCGTGATAACTACCGGTATAGCACCAACTGGGTTAGCCCCGCAGTGCACAACTGATCAAAAGTTTTGCGCTAGCAAAGTCTGGTGCACTTCGCATAGAGTTTAATGGCCCTGCTTTGCGTGCGGGACTTTGCGCGCGATCTAAACTTATCACGCCTAAACTAGCTTTTTCACCAGCATGGTGCAATGGTTATCACGCCTAAAGTCTCTAACTGGGTTAGCACCGCTTTGTGAATCGAGCCCACAGTCTTTGTAATACAAACTAATTATATTTAACTTGAAGCTGTAAAACAAATGATAGTTGTTTTGTGAGAATATATATATGAATATATATCACAAAACAAGTTAAATTCTCATGTTTTGATATATGCCTGCCCCCCTTCAGAAGGGATGCTCTCCTCTGCCTGAAGCTGAAGCCACCGTTCGGTCTTTTTGGAGTCTGGGATTACCAGTCCAACCACATTTGGTCCAACCTCACCAGACTAGGCCACAAGCCTACTCGCAACCTGGACAGTAATCCAAGCTACCACCGCAATCCCATGGGATTCTCGGACTCTTTATCTCGCTCTTATTTCTCCTCTATACTTCCGTCATCTCCTCTCTCGCTCTCTCCTTCATGCTTTCCAGCTCTCTCTCTCTTCTCTGCACTATCCTCCTCTATGGACGCACTGGGGGGTAACCAAATTGCTGCAGAGTGGTTGAGCGCCGCAATGGAATATGAATGAGCTCCCCTCAACATAGCACTTGGATGCCCCCTCCAGTCCTTCACTATGCTTGTCTATATGCCCACTCCATGTACAACTCATTGTATTTTATGTTGTTCACTGTACCATCACCGACCCTCTATGTGGCAAAAAAAATTCCGGGTATAGCACCTGTTGTACTTGGCGAAATAAATATTTCTGATTCTGATATAAATTCAATTTTTTTTTATAGGTGTGCTATAACCCAACTACTTTGGATTTATGTCTGGCTTTCTGTGGCCGTAAAACAATTATTACATAGTCAAACCCTGTCCTGCAGTAATGCATTTATGGGAATAGTTACCTGCTCATGTGGTGCTGAAGCTTTGCATACACCTGATTTCTGAAAGCATTTCCGGTGCACATGGCATAGTGTTTACACTAGGTGGGCGCTTTTGGTTCATTTTAACCCTCTACATATATTCCTAGCAGAGCTAGTTCTCCACAATATAACTGGGCACCCAGTAAAACTGGCATCTCGTAAGACCCACTACCAATCAACTTATTATATATATTTTTTTTAATTGTTCTTGTACTAGAGCAAAAAAAAAAAAAAAAAAAAAAATTACACAGAATTGTTAACTGTTTAAAGTACAGTCACTTTATCCAATTCACACTTGGATGAGAAAGTTAGTATTTCATTAGCAACTAGTAAAGGTCTGCAGCTCCCATTCCAGTGCAAATTGTTGGCGAGGCTATGGAAAATTCTACATAGATAACCACTTTATATTTAAAAAAAGAGTTTCCCACACAAGGTATTATATATTTCATGCTAAAAACGTTGGTACCATGATATACGTACATAGCATGGTAGAAAGATAGTTGGTTAATCCTTGCAGCTCTGGGGTCCTCCTGGGTTCCATTACCACCAGGAATACATCTACATGAACTTTGAAGGTAGTAACACACGAAGCAGAAAGGCTAGCATTGCTTAAAACGCTAGTGTTAACACGTATAATGTAAGTCAATGAGCTGCATGAAAAAACGCATTTGTTTGCATTCTGCATTTTCGAAAAACGCAGAACCTGCTGCATATTTTTCTAAAATGCATCTAAAATGCACATAATGTATGTCAATGGTGATACTGAGGTATAACGTTTTATTGGGGGTTTTTTTATGCTTTTTATTAATTAAAAAAAAAAAAAACAAGTTCGATGATGTATTTCCACTTCCTGTTGACTTCCTAGTGAGCAGTATAAAACATATATAAAAATAAAAAAAAAATAAAAAACACACCACGCACAAAAACCCACTTGCGATTTATTTCTGTGAAACACAAACATTAAAACTAGGGCTGTGGAGTTGGTTCAAAAATCATCCAACTCCCGACTCCTTAGTTTATGAAACCACCGACTCCAGGTACCCAAAATTGCTCCGACTCCTCAACTCCGACTCCACAGCCCTGATTAAAACGCATGTGCGGAATGCAAATGCACTCAAAATGCACAAACGAATATGCAGCAAAACGCAACCTTTCAGGTTCCCAGCCTGAATGTTGTACTATCGCTGCTCTAGTATTTCTTTAACACCTTAAAAATAACGACGCATTAGTTACGTTTTAATTTGATTACCCCCAAGCTGTAGATTTTTGTAAGGACATTAGAGATTGTCAGGCCCTTGGAGGGTTGTTGAGTGATATGACTTGCTCAACCTCCTCCATAAGATACTGTATAATAATAAACCACACAAATTCATAAATCACCAAGGAAAAAAAAAAAAAAAATATCCATAATTTCTGTCTAGGAAGCAAAGTTGCACTGGGCTCTTTTTTCTCAGTAAATAGAAAGTGCATATTAAGACAGTTAACATAAGATATTTTAAGGTGGACCAGCTGATAAAATACACAAATCAATAAACTGAATATTACAAAACCAGGCACATGGTCAATGCAGATACATCGCAGGTCCCATGGGAATTTTCACTACCGCTGACAACCATTCCACGCCCATTCCAATCTTCGCACCAATCTACGACCAAGCATAAATCATTGACTTTTCAAAATCAATGTTCGCCAAAATCCATAGAAAGCCCTCATTTAATGCATCTGAGGACATCTCCAGACAATTTGTACAACTTCATAAAAAAAAAATTACAAAAACAATAGTAAAAGTTGTAAAAAAAGAAATAAAAATGTTTTAATTTTTTACATTCAGATACATTGCCAGAAAAGAACCCAAGAATCACATTCAAATAAAATTTGTATTACATTTTCTAAATCACAGCCCAAACATGTCACTGCAAACCAAAAACATATCACCAAACACCATCTACCACGATTTGACTATTGGCACCAGTATATGGAAACAGAAATATTTCACATTTTAGCTCCTACAGATTTACAGAAAAAAAAAAAAAATGGTACAGTGATAATGAATTCAAAAAGAAAAAAAAAGTGTCTTTTTTAAATGTTGCAAATGTGTCTAAAAATAAAAATCACACATGCCTAATCTTCTCTACAAACTGCATAACTAATTTTCCAACCACATAATTAGATCTATAAAAACAATGGGACAGTAAGATCTTGAAATACTAAGGAAAAAAAAATGTTCAATTTCCAGTAATGCACCTTTTATAATCAAATTGTTTTAATTAGAATTTAATTCAATATGGCAGACACTAGTTGAATGAAAACTGTCACATGGATATAGCTTATATTCTGAAACGCGATAGGATGAGCATGCAAGGATAACTGCTTTTTTTTTCCCAGAGCATAAAACCTGCTTTTAGTGGATTTTATATTCAGGCTAAAATTTAATTTACTCTCTAAACATAATCCATGCCCATTATGAACAGCCAGTCATCACCGAAACTTTAACCATTTTCTCCCATGGAGATTTACATCTTGAAAATGACATCACAAAAGCCTAGATCTGAGTATATATAAAAAAATAAATAAAAATAAACATAAATTGTTGCATCACAAAGCAGTAACATTCCTAATGCAAAAAATAAAATTTTAAAATGTAATGTTCATGGGTGTGCCCCCAACACAGTGAAGATTGCATTCTTTTTCATTTTTTCCTCAATGCAGAAATCCAATCAGTTCAAAATGATATAATTTCCAATCTCCTCATCGTTTGGTAGAAAAAAAAAAATCATCATCATGTGAAACTACCATTTTATCTCTTCAAAATGCTGTTTCTCACTAAGAATTGTCTGCTTTCACACCAAATTCCTAAATTCTAAACAAAAAAAAAAAATGTTTCCAAGAATTTCACATTTGTAAAAATTAAAGATATGTATATTGCTGGGGATTTGAAATAAAAGGACAGCAGCGATGTCCTCCATGATCAAATATGACAAGACGCACCCCCCAAGGCACCTTCCCCCCCACTCTAAACCATCAAAGAGAAAAACTCAGTAAATTAAAGTTTGAGATAAAAAAAAGAGAAATAATTGTTTATTTCAGTCTGAATTTTTCCCATTTGCAGGGAAGTTCTCCTGTAGGTGGCGTTGTTTTAATGAAATAAATCTGCCGTTTCAGAAATGAAAAAAAAAAAATTGGAAAAATTGAGAGAGAGAAATAAGGCCTTAGAGAGGGTGGAGGAGGGTCCCCCTGGTATAGGGGGCTTTGCAGGGGTAAAATCAGAGGGGCTGAAGGATGGTTGCACCCCATAGTTGCATCTGAAACAGAAAAAGGGGCAGATTTTGCAAAAACAAAAAAATAAATAAATGGGAAAAAAATCTTTTTTTTTTTAAGAATTGAAAGCAAAGGGAGGGAGGGGGGGGGGAGGCTGGGTGTGCAAGGGGGGCTTTTGTGTTCCCAGCAGCAACCCCTCCCTGGGGGGTACAGAGTTGGGGACTGTAGCTCAGGATGATCATATTAACCCCTCTTCCACCCCCCCATGCACACACATTGTACCCCGTTTTGTAAGCGTTGCAGCAGCGGTTTAGGGGGTGCAGGGAGGGAGTTGGGGGGTCACTCTTAATGCCCCTCTTGCAGATGCAATGCCCCCTCCCCCCCATGGACTTCCCTCCAGTAATCGGATCGGGAGGGCGCTCAGGCTGGAAGTTGGGGGGATCGGCCGCTCTTACCTTGGCGGGGGGGCGTGCGGTGCGAGGTGGCTCGGCTGGCCGGCTGGATGCGATGACTCCCCGGCTCCCTGGCAGCCTCGGCCCGGGAG
The DNA here is from genome assembly GCF_040937935.1 of Hyperolius riggenbachi. Classification (NCBI taxonomy): domain Eukaryota; kingdom Metazoa; phylum Chordata; class Amphibia; order Anura; family Hyperoliidae; genus Hyperolius; species Hyperolius riggenbachi. The sequence goes on from NC_090653.1 coordinate 256,508,859, forward strand.
AGTTGAGCGGATCGGCTGGAGGGGGAGGAGGCTGGGGGGGCGGGAGGAGGAGGGGAGAGGCTGCTGGATGGATGGTGCTGCTGTTCTGCCTGCACAGCCCATATACAATTGTGTGTTACATGGATGTGCTGCTGCCCATACATGTGTGATGTACATCATACAGAATATCTGCAGAGCCTGGTCTATTATACACATACAACATGTGCTGCCCATACATGTGTGATGTACATCATACAGAATATCTGCAGAGCCTGGTCTATTATACACATACAACATGTGCTGCCCATACATGTGTGATGTACATCATACAGAATATCTGCAGAGCCTGGTCTATTATACACATACAACATGTGCTGCCCATACATGTGTGATGTACATCATACAGAATATCTGCAGAGCCTGGTCTATTATACACATACAACATGTTCTGCCCATACATGTGTGATGTACATCATACAGAATATCTGCAGAGCCTGGTCTATTATACACATACAACATGTGCTGCCCATACATGTGTGATGTACATCATACAGAATATCTGCAGAGCCTGGTCTATTATATACATACAACATGCGCTGCCCATACATGTGTGATGTACATCATACAGAATATCTGCAGAGCCTGGTCTATTATACACATACAACATGTGCTGCCCATACATGTGTGATGTACATCATACAGAATATCTGCAGAGCCTGGTCTATTATATACATACAACATGTTCTGCCCATACATGTGTGATGTACATCATACAGAATATCTGCAGAGCTTGGTCTATTATACACATACAACATGTGCTACTGCCCATACATGTGTGATGTACATCATACAGAATATCTGCAGAGCCTGGTCTATTATATACATACAACATGTGCTACTGCCCATACATGTGTGATGTACATCATACAGAATATCTGCAGAGCCTGGTCTATTATATACATACAACATGTGCTAATGCCCATACATGTGTGATGTACATCATACAGAATATCTGCAGAGCCTGGTCTATTATACACATACAACATGTGCTACTGCCCATACATGTGTGATGTACATCATACAGAATATCTGCAGAGCCTGGTCTATTATATACATACAACATGTGCTACTGCCCATACATGTGTGATGTACATCATACAGAATATCTGCAGAGCCTGGTCTATTATATACATACAACATGTGCTAATGCCCATACATGTGTGATGTACATCATACAGAATATCTGCAGAGCCTGGTCTATTATACACATACAACATGTGCTACTGCCCATACATGTGTGATGTACATCATACAGAATATCTGCAGAGCCTGGTCTAATATACACATACAACATGTGCTGCCCATACATGTGTGATGTACATCATACAGAATATCTGCAGAGCCTGGTCTATTATATACATACAACATGTGCTGCCCATACATGTGTGATGTACATCATACAGAATATCTGCAGAGCCTGGTCTATTATATACATACAACATGTGCTACTGCCCATACATGTGTGATGTACGTCATACAGAATATCTGCAGAGCCTGGTCTATTCTATACATGCAATGTGCTGCCCATCATACAGACTATCTGCAGAGCCTGGTGTATTACATTACATGTGCTGTTGGCCATACCGAGTGCTCCCTACAATATGTGGGGTGCACTACTAGATCTTTACGTGCCAGAATCGGTGAACATTTTTGCGGCCCCGGTTGGCTTAGTTCCAATATTTCTAATGTAGCGAAGCATTTTCGCCAAGTCCATGATGGCAATATGGCTTCTTTTTCCTACCATGGTCTGGAAAGGATTCTCCCAGCTCAGAGAGGGGGGGATCTGACTAAACGACTTACCAGTCGAGAGGCCCTATGGATCTTTAGACTAGGAACGAGAACCCCTAAAGGTTTAAATTCCCGTTGGGATTTAGCATTGATAACGTAACACAGAGTTGCTCCTTAGTCTTTGTCTCTTTTGGCTCTTATATTGTCTGTTTTTATTTTTATTTTACGAGTTTTTTTTTTTATACATTTTTAAATAAAACCTGATGGAGCGCAGACATACCGTATAGGACACATTACCCGAAAGAGTCGCTTCTCTCCGGGATGTGAATATCCCTTCCTGGATGTGGTGATTAAGGGGAGTGACTGTATTTGCGGGACCTCCCCCACCACAGGAGGATGGTATATATGGTGTCTAGTGTCATTGATTTTTTAGCTATGAGTAAGAACCGTTCGGTTCGAAACATGTCAGCTACATGATGTGTGATTTGGTGTGGATACGTCCATAATAAAGGAACTTGATTGAGGGATATCGTGCGGACATCCTCCTCCTTTGCTTCTGTCTCGTTGGACTGGCCTGTCCTGGATCCAGCACTATCCCAGGGTGGTGTGAGCGGTTTTCTGGTGTTTTCTACTCGGCCATACATGTATGATGTACACTGTGCTGCTCATCATGCAGAATAGTTTAGTGTATTATATACAATACAATAACATTTCTATAGCGCTTTTCTCCCATAGGACTCAAAGCGCTTAGGCTCTCTCAGATTCAGTAATTAGTAAGATGAAGTATTCACACAACAAAAGTTATATTTCTGCAAATGCCAAACTGAACAGGTAGGTTTTCAGTCTGGATTTAAACACGTCCAGGGATGGAGCTGTCCTGATCTGTTGAGGTAAGGAGTTCCAAAACGTAGGGGCAGCATGACAGAAGGCTCTGGGACCAAACGTTTCCAAGTGGACTCTGGGTATGACTAGATTATTAGAACCTGTGGATCTGAGAATGCGGGGATTGCTACGTAGCTGCAACATATCTTTCATGTATCCAGGGCCTAGATTATTCAGGGATTTAAATGTCAGTAGGCCGATCTTGAATAGGACCCTCCATTCTGTAGGTAGCCAGTGAAGGGAGTGCAGGACTGGCGTTATGTGGCAGTGACGGGGTTGGTTGGTTAGCAGTCTGGCAGCAGTATTCTGTATCAGCTGTAGACGGTACAAGGCCTTTTTTGGAAGGCCAGTGTAGAGAGCATTCCAGTAGTCCAGTCGGGATGTGATGAAGGCGTGGACTAAGGTTGGCAGATCTTCTGGGGGTATGAGGTGCTTGATTTTTGCAATGTTCTTCAGGTGAAAATAGGATGATTTCACCACAGCAGAGATTTGAGTTCTGAAGTTTAAATCCCAATCAATTAGAACTCCCAGGCTACGCACATGATCAGAGCTGCGTAGATCCGTGCCTCCTATTCCCAGTGGTGAAGACTGCAAGTTAAGTTGTTTTGTTATCATGCTCTGCCCTCCAATCAGAAGGACTTAAGTTTTGTCTGCATTTAGTTTCAGCCAGTTGTCATTTATCCATTTCTGTAGTTCACGTAAGCAGGCGTTTATAGTTAGAGTTGGGTCTGTCACACCAGGCTTGAAGGAAAGATATAGTTGGGTGTCGTCTGCATAGCAGTGGTATGTCAGGCCATGTTTTTGGATTAGTTTTCCCAGCGGTAACATGTAAATAGTGAAAAGCAGGGGAGAGAGGATTGAGCCCTGGGGCACCCCATACTTAAGTGATACAGGGGTGGACAGGAAGGGCCCCATAGACACTTTGTGGGTTCTGCCACTCAAGAAGGATTGGAACCACTGAAGAACTATGCCATCAATGCCGCAGTATTCCTGTAGCCTGTTTATCAAGATGTCATGGTCAACTGTATCAAAGGCTGCAGAAAGGTCTAGCAGTATGAGGATCGAGCACTCTCCTCTGTCTCTTGCCATGAGCAGGTGGTTGCATATTTGGATGAGGGCAGTTTCAGTGCTGTGGTGTTTCCTGAAGCCAGACTGGAATGGGTCATAACTGTTGTTTTGTAGGATTTTGGCTCCTAGCTGGAGGTAGAAAGCTTTTTCAATTAGCTTGCCCAGAAAGGGGAGGTTAGAGACAGGTCTGTAGCTGGTCATTGCATCTGGGTCCAGGTAGGGTTTTTTGAGGAGAGGCCTGATGATTGCTTCCTTCAGTAAAGCAGGAAATATCCCTGACTTTAAGGAACAGTTAATCATTTTTAGGAATACCGGTACGAGCAGGTCGGGGCAGTTCAACATGAACTGTGTTGGGCCAGGATCCAGGTCACAGGTAGTTAGGCGGACGTGAAGGAGGATGCTTGATGTGACTTCTTCATCAATTTCTTTGAAGTTTGACCAAGGTGTTACATTGTCTCTGCTGATAGTCTTCGGCGCTATATTAGGCTCAGATGCTCTAAGTTGGATGGCGGACCTTATAGCGGAGACTTTGTCTGTGAAGAAATGGGCAAATTGGTCACAGAGGTCATTTGAAGACTTGATATTAAGTTTTTGACATGCCGGGTTGCAGAGTTTTTCCACTGTGCGGAACAGTTGGGCTGGTTTGTTAACTGCATTTGCAATCTCTTGTGATAGAAAGGATGATTTTTTTCCCGTGATTACCTTTTGGTAGCTCTTCAAGTGGAGGATTAAGGCATGTTTGTCTTCTGGGGACTGAGATTTGCGCCACAGTCTCTCAAGTTTTCGGCCTTGTCTTTTCAGCTCTTTTATAGCGTTATCAAACCACTGTGCATGATGGTGTGGAGTAAGATATTTGGTGCGCAGAGGAGCAATGGTCTCAAAGGTGGAGGACACACATTTGTTGTATTTAAACACCAGAGTATCAGGGTCCAAGCTGGAGTCAGTCAATTCATCAAAGCTAAGGTTATCTCGGATATGTTGAGGTGTTAGCCCTTTTAAGCGGCGATATTTTATTTGATTCTTGACCTGGTGTTTGACAGCTGGTATTGAGAGGGAGAAGTGGATAGTGTGATGGTCTGACCAGGCAACAGGATTAATTTCCACATTGGCTATTGACAGCCCAGTATGGAATATAAGGTCCAGAGTGTGACCTTTCCTGTGAGTAGCAGAGCTGATTGATTGGAGGAAGCCCAGTTCATGTAAGGCATAAGATAGCTCTATTCCAAATTTTGAAGAGGAGTCATCCACCCATGTATTGAAATCTCCAAGAACAATCCATCTGGGGTGTTCCAGTGTTAGGTTGCATAGGAGGTCTACAAGTTCCTTAAGGAAGTCTGAGTATTTTTCTGGTGGGCGGTAGATCAGCAATATGTTAGTGTTTTTCTCAGCTGAAAGTTGCACCCCCAAGCATTCAAACGAGTTGGTAGGACCTACAGTAAGTGGTCTGATTTTCAAAGCTGATCTAAAGCAAAGTGCAACCCCTCCTCCCCTGCGTTCTTTCCTGTTGCAGTATATCACGGAATAGTTTGTTGGCACGGCGGCCTCCAGGGTGGGGCCAACTGGTTCAGAAAGCCAGGTATATACATTACATGTGCTGGCCATACATGTGCTGCTCATCATACAGAATATCTGCAGAGCCTGGTGTATTATATACATGTGCTGGTCATACATGTGCTGTTCATCATACAGAATACCTGCAGCAGAGCCTGGTGTATTATATACAGTACATGTGCTGGTCATACATGTGCTGCTTATCATACAGAATACCTGCAGCAGAGCCTGGTGTATTATATACAGTACATGTGCTGGGCTGCTGGCCATACATGTGCTGCTCATCATACAGAATATCTGCAGAGCCTGGTGTATTATATACATGTGCTGGTCATACATGTGCTGCTCATCATACAGAATACCTGCAGCAGAGCCTGTTGTATTATATACATTACATGTGCTGGCCATACATGTGCTGCTCATTATACAGAATATCTGCAGAGCCTGGTGTTTTATATACATGTGCTGGCCATACATGTGCTGCTCATCATACAGAATACCTGCAGCATTGCCTGGTGTATTATATACAGTACATGTGCTGGTCATACGTGTGCTGCTCATCATACAGAATATCTGCAGAGCCTGGTGTATTATATACATGTGCTGGCCATACATGTGCTGCTCATTATACAGAATACCTGCAGAGCTTGATGTATTATATACATTACATGTGCTGGTCATACATGTGCTGCTCATCATACAGATTATCTGCAGAGCCTTGTGTATTATATACATACATGTGCTGCTGGCCATACATGTGTGCTTATCATACACAAATCTGCAGAGCCTGGTGTATTATATACATTACATGTGCTGCTAGCCATACATGGGCTTGATTCACCAAGCGGTGCTAACTGTTAGCACGACTGTGAAAACCCCTTTAGCACGTCTAAACAAGCTTTTCGCGCACAAAACTTTATGCGCGTAAAACTTTAGGGCGCTCCGCGCGAAGTGCCCATTAAAGCCTTTGGGACTTAGCGAGCGCATAGGACTTTGCGCGCGCAAAACCTTGCGCGCGGTACTTAGATCTGATTGAGAAAACTCGTGCTAACAGTCTTAGCACCCTGGTTAACGCGCCTAAAGACTTTAGACATGCTAAGTAGGTTAGCACCGCATAGTAAATCAAGCCCCATGTGTGATGTACACTGTGCTGCTCATCATGCAGAGCCTGGTGTATTATATACATTACATGTGCTGGCCATACATGTGTGCTTATCATACAGAATATCTGCAGGGCCTGGTGTATTATATGCATTACATGTGCTGGCCATACATGTGCTGCTCATCATACAACTATACAAGATATCTGCAGAGCATGGTGTATTATATACATTACATGTGCTGCTAGCCATACATGTGTGCTCATCATACAGAATATCTGCAGAGCCTAGTGTATTATATACATTACATGTGCTGCTAGCCATACATGTGCTGCTCATCATACAGAATACCTGCAGAGCCTAGTGTATTATATACATTACATGTGCTGCTAGCCATACATGTGCTGCTCATTATACAGAATACCTGCAGAGCCTGGTGTATTATATACATTACATGTGCTGGCCATACATGTGTGCTTATCATACAGAATATCTGCAGAACCTGGTGTATTCTATACATGTGCTGGTCATACATGTGCTGCTCATCATACAAGATACCTGCAGTGCCTGGTGTATTATATACATTACATGTGCTGGTCATACATGTGCTGCTCGTCATACAGAATATCTGCAGAGCCTGGTGTATTCTATACATGTGCTGGTCATACATGTGCTGCTCATCATACAAGATACCTGCAGAGCCTGGTGTATTACATACATTACATGTGCTGCTGGCCATACATGTGTGCTCATCATACAGAATATCTGCAGAGCCTGGTGTATTATATACATGTGCTGGCCATACATGTGCTGCTCATCATATATAATATCTGCAGAGCCTGGTGTATTACATACATTACATGTGCTGGCCATACATGTGCTGCTCATCATATATAATATCTGCAAAGCATGGTGTATTATATACATGTGCTGGCCATACATGTGCTGCTCATCATACAAGATACCTGCACAGCCTGGTGTATTATATACATTACATGTGCTGGCCATACATGTGTGCTCATCATACAGAATATCTGCAGAGCCTAGTGTATTATATACATTACATGTGCTGCTAGCCATACATGTGCTGCTCATCATACAGAATATCTGCAGAGCCTGGTGTATTATATACATTACATGTGCTGGCCATACATGTGCTGGTCATCATACAAGATACCTGCAGAGCCTGGTGTACTATACTGTATACATTACATGTGCTGGCCATACATGTGCTGCTCATCATACCGAATATCTGCAGAGCCTGGTGTATTATATACATGTGCTGGTCATACATGTGCTGCTCATCATACCGAATATCTGCAGAGCCTGGTGTATTATATACATGTGCTGGTCATACATGTGCTGCTCATCATACAGAATATCTGCAGAGCCTGGTGTATTATATACATGTGCTGGTCATACATGTGCTGCTCATCATATATAATATCTGCAGAGCCTATTGTATTATATACATTACATGTGCTGGCCGTACGTGTGCTGTTCATCATATATAATATCTGCAGAGCCTAGTGTGTTATATACATTACATGTGCTGGCCATACATGTGCTGCTCATCATATATAATATCTGCAAAACATGGTGTATTATACATTACATGTGCTGGCCGTACGTGTGCTGTTCATCATATATAATATCTGCAGAGCCTAGTGTGTTATATACATTACATGTGCTGGCCATACATGTGCTGCTCATCATATATAATATCTGCAGAGCATGGTGTATTATATACATTACATGTGCTGGCCATACATGTGCTGCTCATCATATATAATATCTGCAGAGCATGGTGTATTATATACATGTGCTGGCCATACATGTGCTGCTCATCATATATAATATCTGCAGAGCCTAGTGTATTACATACATTACATAGCTGATTGCCCGGCGTTGCCCACCTATGTATTTGGCTGGTGTTGGCTCCGCATACTTTTTCTAACCCCAACACACAATTATTCAATGACCAAGTTTGTGAGCTTTGCGGTCTTTGGTATCAATAATTTGCATTGAAATGAAAATAATCTGATTGGCTGTTTGTGGCTCCAGCGCCTTTTCTGAATTTGAACCCAATAACCAACTGTAATAGGTTTGAGGCCTGTGCCATTAACAGTGCAAGAATGGCAGCAATTAAATATTCCCCTTGAAAAGCAATAGGTGAAGTTTGATTCAATTTTTGTAGGCTCCACCAACTTTTCTGAATATTAATCCCAGACACCCAGTGACCAACTGTGCAAAGTTTAAGAACCCTGTAATTAACAGTGTAAGAATGGCTGCAGTTTACATTTTCCCAGTGAAATTTGTATTTGTCTCCACCCACTGATGCCCGGGAATGTTTTTGACTGGTGTTGGCTCCGCCCACTTTCTAACCCTAACGCACAAACACTCAATGACTAAGTTTGTGAGCTTTGGGGTCCTTGGCATCAATAATTTGTATATTCCAATAGAAATTAAAGAGAATCTGTACTCTAATATTCTTACACTAAAAAGCATACCATTCTATTCCTTATTTTCTCCTGTGCCCCTCTGTGCTGTTTCTGCCACTCTCTGCTGCAATCCTGGCTTGTAATTAACAGTTTTAGGCAGTGTTTACAAACAAACTAACCAGCTTGTGATAGGCTCACATAAACAGAGTGTGTGAGTCATACAGAGTGTGTAGGGGGCCTGCAGAGGGTGTGTATCGCTTCTATCCAATCACAAGCAGCCCTGCACATTCCACACATTCAAGCCTTAGCCCGACAGACACTACAGAGGAAAGGAGATAAGATTTATTACAGAGACAGTGCAATTAGGAAAGGCTGCAGTAAGCCAGAGCACATTAGAACAGGCATAGGAACTTATAGGATAGAAGAACTAAGGCTGAAAATTTTGTTACAGAGTCTCTTTAAACAAATCAGATTGGCTGTTTGTGGCTTCACCCCCTCTCCAGTATTTGAACCCCAGTCACCCAAATGACCAACTGTAGCAGGTTTAAGGCCTCTGCTATTAACAGTGTAAAAATGGCAGCAATTTAAATATTCCACTTGAAAATCAACAGGTGAATTTTGATTGGCTGTTGTAGGCTCCACCCACTTCCCTTCCCTGAATATTAATCTGGGCAAAGTTTGGGAACCCTGCCATAAACAGTGTAAGAATGGCTGCAGTTTACATTTTTCCAGTGAAATTTGTTTTTGGCTCCGCCCACTGTTTGTAACCTGGACACACAATCATTTAGTGACCAAGTTTGTGAGCTGTGGGGTCCTTGGCATCAATAATTTGTATTTTCCCATGAAATGAAACAAATCTGATTCACTGTTTGTGGCTCTGTCCCCTTTTCTGAATTTGAACCCCAGTGACCCAATTACCAACTGTAACAGGTTTGAAGCTTGTGCCATTAACAGTGCAAGAATGGCAGCAATTTTAATATTCTCCTTGAAAAGCGACATGTGATTTTTGATTGGCATTTTTAGGCTCCACCCACTTTCCTGAATATTAATCCCAGTCACCCAGTAACCAGCTGTCATTGGGTGACTGGGATTAATATTCAGGAACCCTGCCATTAACAGTGAAGAAGGGCTGCAGTTTACAATTTCCCAGAAAAATCTGTGTTTAACTCCACCCACTTTTTGTAACCTTGACACACAGTCACTCAATGACCAAGTTTGTGAGCTTTTGGGTTCCTGGCATCAAAATTGTGTGACTGGAAGCAGTTTATCCAGCAAAGAAATCTGGCTGTTTGTGGCTCCACCCCTTTACTGAATATGAAGCCCAGACACTTAATGACCAACTGTACCAGGTTTGAGGCCTCTGCCATTAACAGTGTAAGAATGACTGCAGTTTCAATATTCCCCTTGAAAATCAATAGGTGCATTTTCATTGGCTCTTGCAGGCTCCACCTACTTTTCCAAATATTAATCCTAGTCACCCAGTGACCAACTGTACAAAGTTTGAGAACCCTGCCAATAACAGTGTAAGTTAAGCAGTTTACATTTTCCCATGAAAAAATTAGTTTTTTTGGCTCCGCCCACTATTTGTAATCTTGACATACAGTCACTCAATGACCAATTTTATGAGCTTTGGGGTCCTTGGCATCAATAAGTTGCATTTTACCATTGAAATTAAACAAATCTGATTGGCTGTTTTTGGCCGGCTCCCTTCAGAATTTAAACCCCAGTCTCCCAGTGACTGACTGTAGCAGATTTTAGGCCTCTGCCATTAAGAGTGTAAGAATGGAAGCAATGTAAATATTCCCCTTGAAAATCAAAAGGTGAATTTTGATTGGCTATTCAGGCCACTTTCCTGAATATTAGTCCCAGTCATCCAGTGACCAACTGTGTCACCCACCCACCCAGTTTGAGAACCCTGCCAATAACAGAATGGCTGAAATCAATCTAACAAATCTAATTGGCTGTTTGTGGCTCCACCCCTTTAGTGAATTTGGACCCCAGTCACCCAATGACTGACTGTATCAGGTTTGAGGCCTCTGCCATTAATAGTGTGGGAATGGTAGCAATGTGAATATTCCCCTTGAAAATCAATAGGTAAATTTTAATTGGCTGTTGTAGGCTACACGTACATTTCTGAATATTCATCCCAGTCACCCAGTGGCCAATTGTGTCAAGTTTGGGAACCCTGCCATGTTAAAAATGTAGTTGTTGGCACCACCCACTTTTTCTAACCTTGACATACAGTCACTCAATTATCAAGTTTATCAGCTTTGGGGTACTTGGTATTAATACTTTGTATATTCCCATTGAAAAATAAACAAATCTGTCTGTTTGTGGCTCCACCCCCTTTCTGAATTTGAACCCCAGTCACCCAGTGACCAATTGTACCAGGTTTGAGGCATCTGCTATTAACAGTATAAGAGAATGGTAGCAGTTGAAATATTCCCTTTGAAAATCAAAAGGTGATTTTTTATTGGCTGTTGTAGGCTCCACCCACCTTCCAAAATCTTAATCTCATTCACCCAGTGACCAACTGTGCCAAGTTTGGGAACCCTGCCATTAACGGTGTAAGAATGCCTGCAGTTTATATTTTCCCAGTAAATGTTGTTTTTGGCTCCACCCACTTTTTGCAACCTGGACACACAGACACTCAATGACCAAGTTTGTGAGCTTTCAGGTTCCTGGCATCAAAAATGTGTGAATGGATACAGTTTATCCACCAAGGAAATCTGATTGGCTGTTTGTGGCCCCGCCCCTTTAGTGAATTTGAACCCCAGTCACCCAATGACCGACTGTAGCAAGTTTGAAGCCTCTGCCATTAAAAGTGTAAGAATAGCAGCAGTTTAAATATTCCCCTTGAAAATCAATCAGTGAATTTTGATTGGCTGTTGTAGGCTCCACCCACTTTCTTGAATCTTAATCTCATTCACCCAGTGACCAACTGTGGCAAGTTTGAGAATCCTGCGATTAACAGTCTAAAATGGCTGCAGTTTACATTTTCCCATTTAAAATGAGTGGCTGAAATTTGATTGGCTGTTTTATGCTCCGCCCACTTTTCTTGGATTAGTAACCTCGGTCACCAAGTGACCACCTGTGCCAAGTGTGGGGACTCTGGCTTGATTACTGTGAGAATGGCAGCCTTTTACATTTTTTCCATTGACATGAATGGGTGGAATCTGATTGGCTGTTTGTAGCTCCGCCCACGTGTGCAGGGGGGACGCGAGACCCCCAGAATATATCATCCCAGATAGTAAGGAATCTGCATACCAAGTTTCGGTCAAGCCGCTTTCTAGTGATTGACACACACGCACGCACGCGACGCACCCACGCACGCACACACACACACACGTGCTGCGCATCATGCAGAATATCTGCAGGGCCTGGTGTATTATGTACATTACACGTGCTGGCCATACATGTGTGCTTATCATACAGAATATCTGCAGAGCCTGGTGTATTATATACATATGCTGGTCATGCATGTGCTGCTCATCCTGGCAGGGCTGCCATCAGAAATTTTGGGGCCCCTCACACATTATCAGATTGCTGTGCTCGCCCACTAGCCACCCCACCCCCGTGTCCGTGTGCGAAGTGCGCAGCAGTGAAAAATGTGCATGGCTCCAACACTGAAGAAAGCGGCATGCACACAGTGATGCGGCAAAAAGTGGGCGTGACCATGGCATGTTGTGGGTGGAGGCAAATATTAGCAAAATACATGTAGTTCCTGGTTAACAAATGAGATAGGGACTTGTAGGTCCGTTCTTATCTTTTATCCAATCTCTTCTGTCCCCCTATTTTCTTCTTGTGCCTCTTTTGTCCCCCTCTGTCTCACCTCAGTTTGTGCCTCTTTTGTGTCCCTCTGTGTGACCTCATTTTCCCATCTCATCTTTTTTCCCTCTGTGCCTCTTTTGTCCACCTCTGTTCCCCCTGTGCCTCTTTTATCCCCCTGTGTTACCTCTTGTCCCCTTCAGTCTCAACTCGTCACCTTGCCCTAGCCAGGTATAGGTACCCCTAGTATAGCTATCCACAGACCCGGGACAAGGTCCTCCAGCACCCAAGGCTGAGACACCAAAGTGCGCCCTTCCATCCCTGCCACCCCAGCCGTCACACACTGATTGCTATTAGACTAAGAGGCGCCACAGGGCCCACAACCTCCCCAACACCTTAATATCTAGTTATCTGGCTTGCAGTCACTGCCATGTATCCCCTTTTCTTATTTCTTTCTGCTTCAAACACAATTAGGAATGACAGCTGAATGAATTCTGCGCCCCCTCCTACACTGCGCCCTGAGGCTGGAGCCTCTCCAGCCTATGCCTCGGCCCGGCCCTGGCTATCCAGGCATAGGTTCCCCCAGTATAAGAAGCCAGCTATAGGTGGTGCTGCAGTATAGGTAGCCTGGAGTAGATGCCCCCAGTATAGGTAGCCTGGTATAGCTGGTGACCCAGTATAGGCCAGCAAGATACAGGTGCCCCAGTATAGGTTATCAACTATAGGTGGTACCCCGGTGTAGGTAGCCTGGTATAATTGCCCCCCGGTATAGGTAGCCTGGTATGGGTGGTGCACCAGTATACGTTAGCTAGATACAGGTGCCCCCAATATAGGTAGCAAGCTATAGGTGCCCCATTATAAGTAGCCTAGTATAGGTGGTGCCCCAGTATAGGTAGCCAGGTATAGGTGGTGCCCCAGTATAGGTAGCCAGGTATAGGTGGTGCCCCAGTATAGGTAGCCAGGTACAGGTGGTGCCCTTAGTAAAGGTAGCCAAGTATAGGTGGTGCCACAGTATAGGTAGCCAGGTATAGGTGGTGGCCCAGTGTAGGTAGCCTGCAGCCAGATATAGGTGGTGCCCCAGTATAGCAAGTCCGCTGTAGCGGGCTACCTCATCTGCTCTCCACGTTCAAGTGCTGATGTCACTCTTCTCTCAGTGCTGGAACGCGGTGCTCTGGTTAGTGAGCCACAGGCCTGCAGCCAGCACATGCAGCTCTTCCAGCACTTTGGGGAGGCCCAAGGCCCCCAGAAGCCCTGGGCCCCTCACTGCAGTGTCAGTCCCCTCCCCCCCCCCCCTCCCCGATGGCTGTCCTGCATTCTGGTGTATTATATACATACATGTGCTGGTCATACATGTGTGCTCATCATTTGGAACATCTGCAGAGCCTGGTATATTTTATACATGTTTGTTACATGTGCTGGCTATACATGTGCTGCTCATCATACAGAATACCTTCAGAGCCTGGTGTATTATATACATACATGTGCTGGTCATACATGTGTGCTCATCGTGCACAATATCTGCAGAGCCTGGTGTATTATATACATGTGTACTACATGTGCTGCCATACATGTGTGCTTATCATACAGCATATCTGCAGAGCCTGGTTTATTATACAGGATCTTCTCAAAAAATTAGCATACTGTGATAAAGTTCATTATTTTCTGTAATGTACTGATAAACATTAGACTTTCATATATTTTAGATTCAAACACACACAACTGAAGTAGTTCAAGCCTTTTATTGTTTTAATATTGATGATTTTGGCAAACAGCTCATGAAAACCCAAAATTCCTATCTCAAAAAATTAGCATATTTCATCCGACCAATAAAAGAAAAGTGTTTTTAAAACAAAAAAAGTCAACCTTCAAATAATTATGTTCAGTTATGCACTCAATACTTGGTCGGGAATCCTTTTGCAGAAATGACTGCTTCAATGTGGCGTGGCATGGAGGCAATCAGCCTGTGGCACTGCTCAGGTGTTATGGAGGCCCAGGATGCTTCGATAGCGGCCTTAAGCTCATCCAGAGTGTTGGGTCTTGAGTCTCTCAACTTTCTCTTCACAATATCCCACAGATTCTCTATGGGGTTCAGGTCAGGAGAGTTGGCAGGCCAATTGAGCACAGTAATACCATGGTCAGTAAACCATTTACCAGTGGTTTTGGCACTGCGAGCAGGTGCCAGGTCGTGCTGTAAAATGAAATCTTCATCTCCATAAAGCTTTTCAGCAGATGGAAGCATGAACCCACTTTTGAACCAGAAACAGTGGCAGAAGTGCCTGACCTGGGCTACAGAGAAGCAGCACTGGACTGTTGCTCAGTGGTTCAAAGTAATTTTTTCGGATTAAAGCAACTTTTACATGTAATTCAGAAATCAAGGTGCCAGAGTCTGGAAGAAGACTGGGGAGAGGGAAATGCCAAAATGCCTGAAGTCCAGTGTCAAGTACCCACATTCAGTGATGGTCTGGGGTGCCATGTCAGCTGCTGGTGTTGATCCACTGTGTTTTATCAAGGGCAGGGCCAATGCAGCTAGCTATCAGGAGATTTTAGAGCACTTCATGCTTCCATCTGCTGAAAAGCTTTATAGAGATGAAGATTTCATTTTTCAGCACGACCTGGCACCTGCTCACAGTGCCAAAACCACTGGTAAATGGTTTACTGACCATGGTATTACTGTGCTCAATTGGCCTGCCAACTCTCCTGACCTGAACCCCATAGAGAATCTGTGGGATATTGTGAAGAGAAAGTTGAGAGACGCAAGACCCAACACTCTGGATAAGCTTAAGGCCGCTATCGAAGCATCCTGGGCCTCCATAACACCTGAGCAGTGCCACAGGCTGATTGCCTCCATGCCACGCCGCATTGAAGCAGTCATTTCTGCAAAAGGATTCCCGACCAAGTATTGAGTGCATAACTGAACATAATTATTTGAAGGTTGACTTTTTTTGTTTTAAAAACACTTTTCTTTTATTGGTCGGATGAAATATGCTAATTTTTTGAGATAGAAATTTTGGGTTTTCATGAGCTGTATGCCAAAATCATCAATATTAAAACAATAAAAGGCTTGAACTACTTCAGTTGCGTGTATTTGAATCTAAAATATATGAAAGTCTAATGTTTATCAGTACATTACAGAAAATAATGAACTTTATCACAGCATGCTAATTTTTTGAGAAGATCCTGTATATATTACATGTGCTGTGTAAGGCTTGGTGGTGTATTCTCCACAGTCAGCATGCAACGCATGAGCTGGCGTGGAGGAGGTACACACACTAGCACCAGGAAACAGGCTATCCCTAGTATAGTGGAGGGGAGGACTGACTCCAATAGGAGATTGTGGCGCACAGAGCCGGTGCAGATCTGACAGCCACAAACAATGCTTTCGTTATAACGTCTCAGCGCAAAGTAGCGCTGAGCGCATAAACCAGAACTGAGGAGATCAGGACAGGTAGACAGAATGAACGCTTGCTAGCTAGCGGCTACTTAGCGACAGCAAGCGTCCAAAACCAGACAGACGGGAATGAGGCAGCCAATGCGATGCGGCGATGGCGTGCCTCACAAAGACAGGACAGGATAGTCAGAAAATAGCAGGATTAAGATAGGTGAACGTAACACAGATAAATATACAATAAGTATGTTTTCCTAGCGTATTACAATTACAGCTATCAATGAAACTATTTGTAACTTCTGACTAACATATGTATATATCGGCAATGAACCGATATATGACATAAGCAGGAACGCTGACTAGGAATGGAGTAACACAGGGAACAGGACTCAGAAGGATACGCTATCTCTTCGCAGAGATGAACGCAATCCACAAACGGTAACAGAACAGGATTCAGAAGGATTCGTTATCTCTTCGCAGAGATGAACGCAATCCACAAACAGTAACAGAACAGGATTCAGAAGGATTCGTTATCTCTTCGCAGAGATGAACGCAATCCACAAACAGGACCAGGAACAGGATAACTAGCTCAGCACGGGTGTTCACGGTACGCGCAAACTACCAAAACGTGCTGGAAACTGACTAACTGAACACAGGATATAAACAGTTTGTGTACGTATACATCAGCGACACTGATGTATAACGTAACACAAATACAAGGAAAATAATAAACGTGCTGGTATGCATATACATTGGCAATGAACCAATATATGATGCAAAACCAGCAAAGTATCTTTATAACAAGAAACACAATCGGGGGCTAAAGCGACAGCAAGGCAGGCTTAAGCTGAAGCTATGAAAACCCAAGGAAACCCTGCAGGAAGCAGATCTTTATACTGAGGTCATCCAATGGGAGCAGACATGCAGATTCCCACACAGGTGAATGATAATCAGTCACAAGCTGACAGCAGGGAAAGACAGACAAACCTATGCAGCTTGCATGGAAAGACATCAGAACTGCCTGAGCTGCAGCACTACTTCCAGCAATAGCTGCTGCAGCAGCGATCATTACAGTACCCCCGCCTTTAAAAGCGGATTCCAGACGCTTTTCAAAACTGAAATTTCCAACAAAACAGTCTGACTGATAATTCATGATGACCGGGACAGCCCGGCAAGACCGAATTCCAGAATCAGTCCCCACAAGACTGGACCCATCAGAACCAGAACCTACAGAACCATGCCCATCAGTACTACAAGCCCCAGTGTGACACCCATCAGAACCATGATTTCCAGAAGAAAGCCCTCCGAAACTCCCTGAGCGATACCCACCGCCTTCCAGGAACAGTTCAGAAACGCCAAAGCCTTTGCAATGCCCACCGGTACTGTCTTTACCAAGACAAAACCCACTGTTGAACCAGTCCAAGGCACCAGGACAAGTTTTCTCAGAGACCTCCCAGAACACCTTGAAGCTCCAAAGAGATCCCCATAGGTCAGAATGCCCCTTAGGCTCACATGGAGAACTATCAAGAACCCCTATGGAACCTAGGGCAATTCCCGAGTCAGGGCCACAAGGACAAACATCAATATCAGGGCTTTCAGGGACCAGAACCATCTCTGGGCATGCAGGCAGACTGGCAACATCAGAACATGTTCCCACTAAGGAAGCATCAGAGCACGCTAACACCTTAAACACACTTGGGCATTCTGGCACACAAAGAACATCTGGGCACACTGGCACAAGAGAAACCTCTGGGCATGTCAAGGAACTGTGAGCCTCAGGGTCAGCCAAGACAGGACCAAAACCAGGACTGGCCAAAAAAAAATCATCATGACTAGACTTCGCAACTACTGGATTTTTACACGAGAATGCAGGATCAGACTTAGATGTCGCTGATTCCAGCAAAGTCAGTAACAAATCAGATTCAGGGGCACTAACAAGACAGGACAAATCTTCTGATGTATGCACTGAACCAGATAGGGACTCCACAACTACCTCTGGACTGGACAGAGACTCATCTAATACACTGGATTGGAGCTCATGAGGCGCTGCAGAACAAGTCAGCATTGCAGCAGCCCCCACTGGACTAGGCAAAACTGAGGAATTCCCTGGACAGGAAGGGGACTCTGGAACCTCTGCCACAGCGGCCAGAGAACCAGAATCTTTCAGGATACAGGGCTGGGTTTCAGGAACACACATCAGACCGGACTGAAATTCTGAGATTTCTATTATTTTGACCAGAGAATCAGAATTATCCATGTTACAGGGCAAGACTTCTGAAACATTCAGAGGACAGGGCTGGAGTTCCTCGGCTGTTACAACACTGGAGAGGGACTCAACATTGGTTAAATCAGACTGTGTACAGGGCAAGGTATCTAACACAATTGCTGACGAGGACAATATTTCAATGGCTTCTGCTTTGCTGGGCAGAAATTCACCAAGTTTTATTAGAGCAGACTGTAATTCCAAAACAGCTGCTAGACAAGTGAATATTACTGCAACACCAACTGAGGTAAGCAGCAGTGCTGCTCGGATACCCCTTTTCAAAATCCGGATCCGATTCGGATCCAGATACCCCGCTATCCGATCCGGGTCGGATATCCGAATTCAAAATTTTCCGATCCGAATCCGATTCGGATATCCGACCCTAGTATCCGATCGGATTCGGATATCCGTGTTTAATCCCGGAAGTGGCCTTTAAATTGCTTTAAAAAGGTTTTTTAGGGTATATGAGGCATGTAGCATCATAATTTTGAAAATGGAAACACTGATGATGTGGGGAGTGGACTTAAAATCCCCCCCCCCTAAAAAAAATGGCTGTCAATCAACATCAGAGTGGTATCAGGAAGCAGTCGTACTGACGCAGTTGGGGCCTCCCCACAACTCGGACAGCAGACACCTCCAAAAAAAATTACACAGCTATTGTGTTTAGATAGTTGACCATGGCACTGTTGTAGGTACCACGGCACAGTAAAAAATTAGGAGAGGTTCCAGGAAGCGGTCGGTCGTACTGCCGCAGTTGGGGCCCCACAACTCGGACAGCACAGACACCTCCAAAAAAATTACACAGCTATTGTGTTTACATAGTTGACCATGGCACTGTTGTAGGTACCACGGCACAGTAAAAAATTAGGAGAGGTTCCAGGAAGCGGTCGGTCGTACTGCCGCAGTTGGGGCCCCACAACTCGGACAGCACAGACACCTCCAAAAAAATTACACAGCTATTGTGTTTACATAGTTGACCATGGCACTGTTGTAGGTACCACGGCACAGTAAAAAATTAGGAGAGGTTCCAGGAAGCGGTCGTACTGACGCAGTTGGGGCCTCCCCACAACTCGCACAGCACAGACACCTCCAAAAAAATTACACAGCTATTGTGTTTACATAGTTGACCATGGCAGGTACCACGGCACAGTTCAAAAAATAAGAACCTGGCTTCATGAAGATGGAGTCAGGAGGTTGTGGTGGTAAAGGGTGGTTAAGCAGCAAGCAGGCATAGTGATAACCACTCAGCCACTTCATTTCCCCCTCTTGCCAACAACAGGGGCCAGGAACTCACCAATTGCCCAAGCCTCGTTCATCTTTAAAAAAGTCAGTCTGTCCACAGACTGGCCTGACAGACAAGAGCGCTTCTCAGTGACCACGCCACCGGCCGCACTGAAGCACCTTTCCGACATAACGCTGGAAGGCGGGCAGGACAGCACTTCCAGGGCGTATTGCGCCAGCTCGCCCCAGATATCCAGGTGCTTCACCCAGTACTCCAAGGGGTCCACAGGGGTGTCGGTGTCAAGCCCGCTATAGGACCCCATATAGTCGGCCACCATCCGGGTCAGGTGCTGGTTCTGGCTTTGAGAGCCGGATGCTGCTGCAGGCACCTCCTCTGTAGGCAGCGGTACTGGTGTGGCATAGAGCGCCTTTGTCAGAGACAGCAGGTTTGTTGGGCGCCTGCTGATGCTGGATGCAGGCACCTGCTGCTGTGCTGGCTGGACTGAGACAGCAGGGGGGGTGGGAGTCCGGGGGAAGGCTTCCTCCAAGCGCCGAACCAGAATCCGCTGCAAGTCCCTGATTCGGCGCACAGGGTCTCCTCCTACAGGCAGGAACTGAGCCAGCTTCCCCTTCAGCCGTGGGTCCAGCATCAGGGTGATCCAGATGTCCTCCCGAGCACTCATCTCCTTCACCCTTGGGTCTTTGCGCAGGCACTGCAGCATGTGCACTGCCATGGGGAAGAGGGCTGCCATCTCTGCTGACCTATCATCTTCTGCACCGCTGACAGTGCTGTCGTCCTCCTCTGATTCCGGAGCCTCATCTTGCTCTCTCCACCCCCGCACTACTGCAGCTGCACTCCGCTGTGCCCCCTCCTCTTCAAGGTCAGGGACCTCCAACTCCTCCAAGTCCTCCTCCAACTCCTCCGAATCCTCCTCCTGCTGCACAGAGGTGGACTGTGAAGTGTGCTGCTGCTGCTCCTGCTGCTGGATCAAGGCTTCCTCTCCCACTTCCAGCAGAGCATCGAGGGCCTTGTCCAGCATGCACACAATGGTCAACCACTCACACAGCGACGCATGGTCCCGGCTGACCATGTTGGTGGCCTCCAGGAAGGGTGCCAGCACAAAGCACACCAGCTGCATTTTTCCCCACTCAGCAGGGCGGATGATGTCTGGGAGGTGGGTGGTGCCGGTCCCCAACAAGTTGGCATCCATGGTGGCTCTGGCCAGGTACAGGTTGACAGCCCGCCTCTGTTCAACCAGACGTTCCAACATCGCCAGGGTGGAATTCCAGCGTGTTGGAACGTCTATAATGAGGCGGTGCTGTGGGAGGTTCAGCTCCATCTGCACGGCTGTAAGGGTCGCTGTGGCACCACCCGAGCGGCGAAAATGACCCACCGTTTTCCTTGCCGCTCCCAAAAGAGTGTCCATCCCCTGGTAGGTGTGCAGGAATTTCTGCACCACTAGGTTCAGGACGTGGGCCAGACAGGGGATGTGGGTGAGGTTTCCCCGCTGGATGGCGGCAACCAAGTTTGCACCATTGTCGGCCACCACCTCTCCGACTCTGAGGCCTCTGGGGGTCAGCCAACTCCTCTCTTGCTCTCGGAGCTTGGCCAAGACGTGGTCTGCCGTCAGCTTGTTCTTGCCCACCGTGACCATCTGCAGCAGCGCTTGGCAGTGGTGGGCCTTCACGCTGCTGCTGAGGCGGGGTTGTTTGGCGGCGGATGGAACCGGATCAGAGCTGGAAGCTGCTGCACTTCCCCTGACCCTGCTGCGGGGTGGCACCACCCACCGTGGTGATGATGCTGCTGTCTCCTTTTCACCCCCTTCCACCAAACTGACCCAGTGCGCGGTGAAGGACAAATAGCGGCCTGTCCCGAACCGGCTGCTCCATGAGTCCATTGTCACATGGACGCGCGCACCAAGCGCATGATCCAGCCCACGCTCCACGTTGGCCTTTACAAAGCAGTGCAGTGCTGGGATGGCCTTGCGTGCGAAGTAGTGCCGGCTGGGGATTGGCCAATCCGGCGCTGCGCACTGCAGGAGCGCACGCATCCGGCTCCCCTCCTGCACAAACGAGTACGGGAGGAGCTGGGAGGACATGGCCCGTGTAAGCAAGCCGTTCAGCTGGCGTATGCGACGGCTGCCGGGAGGCTGAGCCCTGACCACAAAAGAGTCACTCAGCAGGGTCTGGTGGTGGGGGCGTTTTAGGCTTGCACGGGAAGCTGAGGAGGGAACAGAGGAGACCACTGAGGAGGACTGGCTGCCTGAACAGGCCTCAGTGTCAGCAGGAGTGGCAAAGCTGGTTATAGTGCTCTGACCTCTGCAAGGGCCAGCACCAGCTTCCTTCAGCAGCTTGAATTCCTGATGCTCAGGTTTGTGCTTATTGCCCAGATGGTTGATGAAGCTGGAGGTGCCATAACTAGAGGGGTGAGACCCTCTGCTCAGCTTCACATGGCATAATTTGCACGTTACAAATTTGCTATCCAGTGAGGGCAGATGGAAAAACTGCCATATTGGGGATTGGAGTTTTCCCTTACGTGGCTCAGAACGGGATGCTGCTGTGGATTTTCTCCCGGTGGTGGTTGGGGCCTGGGGTTGAGTGGTGCGGCTGGTGGTAGTCGTGCCACTGACAGATGGAGCAGCAGCCTGCGGGTCACGTACTCCATGCCCACTGCTGCTCCTGCCAATCCCTGCAATGCTCAACCTGCGTGCCATACACACTGACTCCTCCTCCTCAGAGTCAGAGCTGACATGCCCCTCCGGTCGCTGGTAGTCCGGGTCCTTCACCTCATCATCAAACTCCCCTTCGTAAAACTGCTGGGATGATGAGCCCGCCTCAAACTCCTCTTCTGCTGACACATCATGGACGGGCTCCCCCCCAACAATTACTGTCAGCATCTCAGACTCTTCTGTAAAGCCAATTTTGCTGAGAATATTTTCTCTAGGGCTAGGGCTGGTGGTGGTGGCCTCACTGTCACTGGCTTGCTCCTCGTCATGCGCCATCTGCTGCATCACAGACGCGGCGTCCTTCTCCTCCAATCTGCACCGCTGACCCTGCTTGAAAATTGACGCAACACGCTGCTGCGTCTCTGCAGCGTGACTGCCAGTGGGTAGCGGCGGAATGACTGATGCGGCAGAACTGCTGCCAGAGGCCGCAATGTTGCTCACTCTCCTTCTGGCCTTGCCCCTCCCCCGTCTCACACTGCCAGTGCCAGACATAGTACAAGACTCACTGTCACTGATGAGTCGACGTCACAGATGATGTGTGTGGGGTACTTGGTGCACTTTTATTATTGGCGGCGGGCTTGGAAATGATCAGCAGATTGACAGACAGGAGTACAACAACTAAACACACTGACACTGCTCACTCAGCAGCAGCACAGCAGCAATAATCTGTAGTACTAGCACTGTCTGCAACTACACAATATAAAACCACAGTAGCAGTAGTAATAGCAGCCCAGCCAGCAGCAAGGAGCCTGGAGTGTGTGCACACAGACACAGCACACACAAAGACACAGGACCTAGTAGCAGTAGTAATAGCAGCCCAGCCAGCAGCAAGGAGCCTGGAGTGTGTGCACACAGACACAGCACACACAAAGACACAGGACCTAGTAGCAGGCACAGGCAGCTGCTGCAGCTGAAAGACTGACTGACAAGACTGACTGACACTAACAAATTACACAGACTAGCTAAGCTAACTACAACACAGTAAGACATGTAAAACCAGAAGGTGTTTTAGTGTTAAAACGCTGGGTTATCACTGGGATAATGTACTTGCTTCAGCCAAACACACTGGACAAACTATCTCAGTGGCAGTCACAAAGCAAGGACGAGATTCTTAACATGCCCCCCTCCTTATATACAGGAGGGACTGGCCAAGGTTCCCCTCTGTGATTGGGTGCTTGGGCTTAGGCTGGGAGCGCTCTGATTGGCTGAATGACGTCATGGACATCATGTCCATGGTTACAGTACCCGGATTCGGATATCCGATCGGTATCCGCGGATATCCGGGTTATGCGACCAACTATCCGCATAGAGCTATCCGGATTTCCGTCCAGCTATCCGGAATCCGGATCCGATCGGATAGGCCTAAAAAGTTCGGATATCCGAGTCTATTCGGATATCCGGTATCCTGATGAGCAGCACTGGTAAGCAGTGCCTCAGACCCTTCTGCTAGAGGGTTTGAAATATCCAAAGTACTGGGTGAAGCATAAGACTCTGCGACCACAGCTTCACTGGACAGGATCACTGAACAGTCCATATTGCAGGGCAAAACCATGGAAGCACCTGCTGGACAGCATAATGATTCTGTGACCTGAGTTTCATTGGAGAGATCTACTGCACAATTCATGGTACAGGGCAAATTTACTGGAAGATTTTCTGAACAAGGTAATAATTCAGGGATTTCAGGTTCACATAGCAGATGCTCTGAGCTATTCATGAAACTAGAGCGAGGTGTAGAAACAGGAAGATCAAGACACAATGTTTGCGCATCTGAATCACCATTCATTTGTAAAATTGGAAAATTCAGATGCCGGGGTTCTGATGTTTCTAGACGGAATTGCTGGGACTCGGAAACTGATGTAGTGCATCTATTGGCATCTGCTGGATCAGACAGGAGTTGAACTTTATTAACACAGGTAATTTCTGCAGAAGTGTTTGCAGAGACAGGCAAGATTTTTCTGGTGTCTGTTTCACTAAACAAAGAGTCATGAGTACTGGCTAGGCTGGACTCGGAAGTCAGCAGGACCTCTGGATTCTCTGCTGAGAAATTTGCGCAGGGCAAGGTTAAGAATGTATCAGTGGCTTCTGTTTTACTGGGAAGTAACACTGAGTTATCCATGGTACAGGGTGGAATTGCAGGAACTTCAATTTCACACAAAAAGAGCTCCGAATCACCTGCTGAATCAGCCAAAGGTGCTGAAGCAGGCGGGTCAGAACGCCAAATTTGCGAATTCGGAGTCACATAAAAATCATCCAAAATCAGTTCCCACACATCAATCAAGGGAGCCACACAGTCATACCTACACACACCAGCCTCTATTAGGTTATAGGCTGACTTAATGCATGCGTTCAATACCATTTCACTTTTTGCACTGTAAAATTGACAAAATGAACTTGAATCATTCTTCCATTCACAGACCAGGGCTTCCATCTCTCCCCTCTCGAATGGAGGATCCCATGCATACTTAACAGCGAAACATTTAGGCTGATCACAGTCTGCAGATATGATTGTGGCAGGCACATGTATAGGGTTAATTAGCAGGTGATTGGCAGATTCCTTATTCTTAAGAATCTCCAATACCTGTAGCAAGTGTTGAACTGTAGTGTATGCAAACTTCCCTTGGTTCACAAATAAGCTGATTTGTTCAATACTCTGTAATATCTCATCATAATCATACTCAGATAATTCTTTTAAACAAAAATCTTTATTTTCCCTAGCCAGGGAGGAAAGTTCATTAGTAGTTTCATAAGTCCATTTAACTCCCCTGAAAGACAATTGCATTTCATTATCTGTTAATGGCAGAATCTCATTATAGGTCTCAGTCGCTAAGGATAACGATTCTGCAGATTGGACACGTTTCTTAGAACGTTTGCGTTTTGCCTTTGACCTTGCGGTTTTTGGTGATTTATTCAAAGCTGCAGGAAAATTATCAGTAACACTTTCTGCTTGCTGCTCATTCTTGCAAGCAATTGAAGGAGCAGCTGATTGGCCTGCTGCCAGGAGTTCATTAAGAGGAAAAGGCAATGGATCTATGCGCAACCAGTTATGGATCACAAACGCTAGAAATTCCAGCGGTCTATCTTTCAAATCGGAATGATTGAGAACATCAAATGCCCACTGGAATAATTCCCCTTTAAACAAAATATAACTTAGTTGGAGTGCCCAGGTTGAAACAGGAGTCGCTTGGAGATCAGGATTGGTCAGGAACCTGGCACATTCAGAGAAAAACTCATTTTCTGTTTCAGAGCTAAGTTCTTCAAATTTCTTAAAGGAACAGGAACCATAATTAACAGTGTCATACTTTCTGGGAATCCCCCCCACAATGGGGATTGGTAATGGGGTTTTCATAATGTAAGGCTTGGTGGTGTATTCTCCACAGTCAGCATGCAACGCATGAGCTGGCGTGGAGGAGGTACACACACTAGCACCAGGAAACAGGCTATCCCTAGTATAGTGGAGGGGAGGACTGACTCCAATAGGAGATTGTGGCGCACAGAGCCGGTGCAGATCTGACAGCCACAAACAATGCTTTCGTTATAACGTCTCAGCGCAAAGTAGCGCTGAGCGCATAAACCAGAACTGAGGAGATCAGGACAGGTAGACAGAATGAACGCTTGCTAGCTAGCGGCTACTTAGCGACAGCAAGCGTCCAAAACCAGACAGACGGGAATGAGGCAGCCAATGCGATGCGGCGATGGCGTGCCTCACAAAGACAGGACAGGATAGTCAGAAAATAGCAGGATTAAGATAGGTGAAAGTAACACAGATAAATATACAATAAGTATGTTTTCCTAGCGTATTACAATTACAGCTATCAATGAAACTATTTGTAACTTCTGACTAACATATGTATATATCGGCAATGAACCGATATATGACATAAGCAGGAACGCTGACTAGGAATGGAGTAACACAGGGAACAGGACTCAGAAGGATACGCTATCTCTTCGCAGAGATGAACGCAATCCACAAACGGTAACAGAACAGGATTCAGAAGGATTCGTTATCTCTTCGCAGAGATGAACGCAATCCACAAACAGTAACAGAACAGGATTCAGAAGGATTCGTTATCTCTTCGCAGAGATGAACGCAATCCACAAACAGGACCAGGAACAGGATAACTAGCTCAGCACGGGTGTTCACGGTACGCGCAAACTACCAAAACGTGCTGGAAACTGACTAACTGAACACAGGATATAAACAGTTTGTGTACGTATACATCAGCGACACTGATGTATAACGTAACACAAATACAAGGAAAATAATAAACGTGCTGGTATGCATATACATTGGCAATGAACCAATATATGATGCAAAACCAGCAAAGTATCTTTATAACAAGAAACACGATCGGGGGCTAAAGCGACAGCAAGGCAGGCTTAAGCTGAAGCTATGAAAACCCAAGGAAACCCTGCAGGAAGCAGATCTTTATACTGAGGTCATCCAATGGGAGCAGACATGCAGATTCCCACACAGGTGAATGATAATCAGTCACAAGCTGACAGCAGGGAAAGACAGACAAACCTATGCAGCTTGCATGGAAAGACATCAGAACTGCCTGAGCTGCAGCACTACTTCCAGCAATAGCTGCTGCAGCAGCGATCATTACATGCTGGCTATACATGTGCACTGATACAGAATATCTGCAGAGCCTGGCGTGCTATATACACAGCAGTGTGGCACTGGCATACTATAGCTGACACATTTATGTTCCATAGGCTGTGGGGTCAGTGTGCTGCATACATATACTCTATGTTACATTGCAACATCACAGGCAGCAGGTGTGACATATTGGCTATCATTCATGAACAGGCTGTCGGTAAACAGAATCAGTGCGGGAAAACACCGCTGGCGGATTTTTAGACTTCTGGGTGGGCATTCATGAAGATGTATCCATGTGCGGAAGCAGTGCGGAGATTCCCTGAACTAGGCTGGCGGTAGGCAGGCGGTAAGCTTGCGGAGACACGGAAGCTGCTGAGTTGATACATTTCTCAGTGTTCCGCTCTGCTGCAGCTGCCTGGGAGGTCTGTGTGTCTCCATTCACTTACATTGGTATCGCCACATCTGAGGGAGCGGGACTTCCCGACCTCACACCGCTTGCGGTGATCTTCATGAATGAACATTTTGCTACATTTGTACCGATAATCACCGCAGAAGGCGGTAATTTATCACTCTGCTCGGTAGTGTCATTTTTCCATGCGGAAAGAGCCTTTATGAATGCTGACTTTGCCGAGTGGTCGGTAAAGTCAGCTGTTTTAAGCATTTCCGCATGCGGAAATGCTTTATGAATGATAGCCATTGTGAGCTATAGAATAGATCATAGGCTGCATGAATGTTATATCTCCATGTTTTTCTAAAACAGTAAAGGAACGCTAAATACATGAATATACATACTTCTAGAAACATTGAAGTGATTAAAAAAAAAAAAAAAGATATCAGATACTTACTGTATCTGGCTAGTGTTGGGCGAACAGTGTTCGCCACTGTTCGGGTTCTGCAGAACATCACCCTGTTCGGGTGATGTTCGAGTTCGGCCGAACACCTGGTGGTGTTCGGCCAAACTGTTCGGGGTTCGCCGAACTGCTGAATGCATGGCCGAACAGGGCCCCTGTTCGGCCGAACAGGGCCCTGTTCGGCCGAATACTGCCCCCCATGGGGTCGCAGGCATAAGGGGGGAGCATGCCCCGATCGCGGGGGGGGTCGGAAATTCCCCCCACCCCCTCCGCTAGCGCTCCCCCCTCTGCCCGCTTCCCCATACAAAAAGTTTAAAGCAAGTTCAATAGTACCTGGTGGCACTGGCTGGCAGTGGAGTGAGGAGGAGGAGGAGTCCGAGTAGCAGAGTGACGTTGAGGCCGGGCAGCGGGCGGTTCAGCGCTAGTACCCTTGTGGTACTTCCGCCCTTTCTCTGACCTCACGTCCTCGTATGCGTCATCACGCAGAGGACGTGAGGTCAGAGAAAGGGCGGAAGTACCACAAGGGTACTAGCGCTGAACCGCCCGCTGCCCGGCCTCAACGTCACTCTGCTACTCGGACTCCTCCTCCTCCTCACTCCACTGCCAGCCAGTGCCACCAGCCCAGGTACTATTGAACTTGCTTTAAACTTTTTTTATGGGGAAGCGGGCGGAGGGGGGAGCGCTAGCGGAGGGGGTGGGGGGAATTTCCGACCCCCCCCGCGACCGGGGCATGCTCCCCCCTTATGCCTGCGACCCCATAGGGCCCCCAAAATGGGCATGTTCGGGGGTCCCATTGACTCCCATTGAGTTCGGCGTTCGGGCCGAACATGCCGAACATCTGGCCCATGTTCGGCCTGTTCGGCCCGAACCCGAACATCCAGGTGTTCGCCCAACACTATATCTGGCCCACGATCACCTGAGCCCTAAGACTATATGGCTAAGAGCTTAAAGGATACCCGAAGTGACATGTGACATGATGAGATAGACATGTGTATGTACAGTGCCTAGCACACAAATAACTATGCTGTGTTCCTTTTTTTCTTTCTCTGCCTGAAAGAGTTAAATATCAGGTATCTAAGTGGCTGACTCAGTCCTGATAGGAAGTGACTACAGTGCAACCCTCACTGATTAGAAATTCCAACTATAAAACACTTTCCTAGCAGAAAATGGCTTCTGAGAGCAAGACAGAGGTAAAAAAGGTGAATTTCTTATCAGTGAGGGTCACACTGTAGTCACTTCCTGTCTTCTCAGTCAGGGCTGAGTCAGCCACTTACATACCTGATATTTAAAGGGAACCAGAGACGAACTACATTGAAAATAAGGATAAGCTTTTATACATACCTGGGGCTTCCTCCAGGCCCATAAGCCCGGATCGCTCCCACGCCGCCTTCCTCCGCTGCCTCTATCGCCGGTAACGGGTCCCGTCACTTCTGGCGGACGCGGCCAATTTTCCGCATGAACAGGGGCTCCCTCCATATACTTACGCGTGTGCCTGCATAGTATGGAGGCGCATGCGTAAGTATATGGAGGAAGCCCCTGTGATGCGGAAAATTGGCCGCGTCCGCCGGCAGTGACGCACTACGCTTACCTCGACTGGCCCGATTGGCCGAAAGTACGGGACCCGGTACCGGCGGATAGAGGAAGCGGAGGACGGCGGCGTGGGAGCGATCCAGGCTGGAGGAAGCCCCAGGTATGTATAACATTTTTTTCCCCAACAGCTCTGGTTCTCTTTAACTCTTTCAGGCAGAGAAAGAAAAAAAGGAACACAGCATAGTTATTTGTGTGCTAGGCACTGTACATACCCATGTCTATCTCATCATGTCACATGTCACCTCGGATATGAAGCCACATGGTGAAAGGAAAGGGACTACAAGACACCAGGGAACTGTATAGGGGAGAAAGTTAGAACCACTAGACACCAAGGAACTTTATAGGAGAGGGAGAAGCATACAAGAAAAAAGGGCACACGGAAACTTGGAACAGCTAAACGCTATTCTCACACTGAACCCTCCCTCTACTGATGCCTAACCTTAACCACTTCCCCTGGACACCTAACATTAACCATTCCCCATCCACGCCCGCCTAACCTCAACCGTTCCCACCACGGCTAACTTTAATGGTCCCCCCCCTTTCCTAACCTTAACCGTACCCCCCTAAGGCTAACTTTAAACCCCCCACGCCTAACCTTAACTGCTCCCCATCAATCCGGCAGGAAAAAAAACCCTCACTTTTCGTACGCCACAATGGACGCCTATTGAAATACCGGCCATGTGGGAGAATTTGAGCCCCTCATGTTTGGGGCACCAGGGCTGTCCACAAGGCAAAATATGGTTACAAGTAGTGTGCACAAATGTCCGCTATCTGTAAAAATATTTTGCATTGTGGGTGGCCCTGGCGCCCGATATTTATCAGGAGCCATGGACACCCACATTTTCCCGCATTGCCAGTACTTCTATGGCGGTGTCCAAAAGCCCACCAATTGCAGGTGCCCAAGTTTTCTGTTTCCAGAGATGAGAACCACTAGACTCCAGGGAACTGTATAGGGAAGGGAGAGAAGACCACCACACACCAGTATAAGGGAGGGAGGGGGCCACTAGACTCCAGGGAACTGTATAGGGAGGGAGAGAAGACCACCACACACCAGTATAAGGGAGGGAGGGGGCCACTAGACTCCAGGGAACTGTATAGGGAGGGAGAGAAGACCACCACACACCAGTATAAGGGAGGGAGGGGGCCACTAGACTCCAGGGAACTGTATAGGGAAGGGAAAGAAGATCACCACACACCAGTATAAGGGAGGGAGGGGGCCACCAGACTCCAGGGAACTGTATAGGGAAGGGAGAGAAGACCACCACACACCAGTATAAGGGATGGAGGGGGCCACCAGACTCCAGGGAACTGTATAGGGAGGGAGAGAAGACCACCACACACCAGTATAAGGGAGGGAGGGGGCCACTAGACTCCAGGGAACTGTATAGGGAGGGAGAGAAGACCACCACACACCAGTATAAGGGAGGGAGGGGGCCACTAGACTCCAGGGAACTGTATAGGGAAGGGAAAGAAGATCACCACACACCAGTATAAGGGAGGGAGGGGGCCACCAGACTCCAGGGAACTGTATAGGGAGGGAGAGAAGACCACCACACACCAGTATAAGGGAGGGAGGGGGCCACTAGACTCCAGGGAACTGTATAGGGAGGGAGAGAAGACCACCACACACCAGTATAAGGGAGGGAGGGGGCCACTAGACTCCAGGGAACTGTATAGGGAAGGGAGAGAAGACCACCACACACCAGTATAAGGGAGGGAGGGGGCCACTAGACACCAGGGAACCGTATAGGGAAGGGAGGGAAGACCACCAGACATTAGTTTAAGGGAGGGAGAGGGCCACTACACTCCAGGGAACTGTATAGGGAGGGAGAGAAGACCACTACACACCAGTATAAGGGAGGGAGGGGGCCACTAGACACCAGGGAACTGTATAGGGAAGGGAGGGAAGACCACCAGACACCAGTATAAGGGAGGGAGGGGGCCACCAGACTCCAGGGAACTGTATAGGGAAGGGAAAGAAGGCCACCAGACACTAGTATAAGGGAGGGAGGGGGCCACTAAACATTGAGGTTGGCCAGCGACTTGATCCCAGTTTTCAATTTCGGCCCACCGTGTGTGAGTTTGACACCCCTGAACTATAAGATGTCGGCCAGCCTGCCTTGCCTCATCCCTCCATCCACGAGGGTTCTGACATGTTCATGCCTAAACTGTTCTTAATTTTGAATTGATAGTTACATTTTCAGGAGACTAGGCAACCAATGACATCTTAGGGCCCTTACATAGTAGCTGCACTGTGTTTCTGCAGTGTTTCCATTTTGATCCAGTTCTGTATTATATCTCAAGAAGAAACGTAAAAGTTTTGAAAGCTTGCAAAGACATCTGTAAAGTTAATCATTAAAGGTATTACCTACACAACTTGTGTTGTTATGTCTTCAGGAGTCGGTTGAAAATCCAAAGCACAAACAAAGGCTTAACTACCTGCGGACCGCCGCAGTATAAATCTACGGCTGGCAGGGGGCGCTGCGGTTCTGACCTGACGTAAATTCTACGTCCCATTGACCGCGCGCCCCCGCCCGTCCCCGCCGCTGTCACGGCTCGATCTCCGCCGCAATATCCTGCCCTGCCGCCTCTATGACGGCAGAGCACTGTGCGCCGGGCAGGAGCCGTTTTCATTGGCTTACATGGAGTGACAGGGTCAGGAGCCAATGAAAGCGGCTCCTGACCGGCGCACAGCGCTTTGCCGTCATACCGACAGCAGAGAGAGCAGCCTGCGGCGGGGACAGAGCGGCGAGACCGTCGGGAGCGGAAGATTTTAGCGGCGATTCGTCGGGAAGCGGCGGTTTACTGGACCAGCACCCTCTGGTCCTTAAAAAACCCTCCTGGCGGTCTATTAAAAACCGCCAGGGGGCAGCGCAGTGGTTTTTTTGATATTTTTTTTTTAAAATCATGTAGCGAGCCTAGCGCTAGGTACATGATAGCCGCTGCTCAGCGGCATCCCCCCAGCCCCGCTGATCGCCTCCGGCGATAGGCGATCAGGAAATCACGTTCAAAGAACGGGATTTCCTGGAGGGCTTCCCCCGTCACCATGGCGACGGGGCGGGATGACGTCACCGACGTCATGGACGTCGTGACGTCTAAGGGAGTCCCGATCCACCCCTTGCCGCTGCCTGGCGCTGATAGGCCAGGCAGCGCAGGGGTCTAGGGGGCGGGCTGTCTTGCGACGCGGATAGCGGCGATCGAGCGCGGGGCGGCGGCGATCGAAGTGCTGACGCAGCTAGCAAAGTGCTAGCTGCGTTCAGCAAAAAGAAAAATATTCAAATCGGCCCAGCAGGGCCTGAGAAAACCTGCTGCGCGGCTTACCCCGAACTACGTTCGGGGTTACCGCCAGGAAGGTTAAGGGGGCAGAGGGTGCTGGTCCCGAAGTGGTTAAAGAGGAACTGTCACGAAAATTTTAAAATTTAAAACACATACAAATAAGTAGTATTTTTCTTCCTGAGTAAAATGAGCCATAAATTACTTTTCTCCTATGTTGCTGTCACTTACAGTAGGTAGTAGAAATCCAACATTACTGACAGGATTTGCGCTAGTCCATGTCTTCATGGGGGATTCTCAGCAGGGCCTCTATTCTTTATAAAGACATTCCCTGAAAAACATTTATACAAAGATGCTGTCCAACCTCCCTGCTCACCGTACACTTTTTTGGCAGTTGGACGGAGCAACTGCCATTCACTAAAAGCTTTTGAAAATAAAGAAAACCCTGAGAACCCCCCATGAGAAGATAAGCTAGTCCAAAATCTGTCGATAATGTCAGATTTCTACTACTTACTGTAAGTGACAGCAACATAGGAAAAAGGTGATTTATGGCTCATTTTACTCTGGAAGACATGTACTTCTTATTTGTATATGTTTAAATGTATTTTCAATTTTAAGATTTTCGCGACAGAGGTCCTTTAAGGGATCAATGAACTAAGGATCCACGATGGTGCTCGAGCATTTTGAATGTCCAACATGACGGATAACTTCAGCAGATAATAGTTTATGGTCAACAGTGTGGTGTACAGAGCTACAAACTTTTTTAAAATCATGTGTCTCACCCTAAATCCTGCATCGCTGAACAATCCTATTGGTTAATAATCATTTGGCATTTCGTTTGCCAGTTCCAGTCTTCTACATCGCATCACTAAAAGTGTACCTGAGATGACAAAAATCAATAATTTATACATACCTAGGGCTTCCTCCAGCCCCCTTCAGGCTGTTGGCTCCCTCGCTGTCCTTCCAGCCACCTCTATCCTCTGCTTCCCGTCCCAGCAAACCCTTCATTTGCCTCCTGCACAGCACTACTTCACAGGCACAGAACGCTCCAGCGACAGGAGCGCAATGGGTTGCACACAGACTAGCTGTGCATGCACCCTATGCAGCGACAGAAGGATTTACTGGGACAGAAAGTGGAGGATCCAGGTGGGTTAGGAGGACAGTGAGCGAGCCAACAGCCTGAAGGGGGATGGAGGAAGACCCAGGTATGTAGAAATTGTTTCTTTTGAATAGTCACTGGTTTCTTTTAAAATCATCTAAATTTTTATTGTGGAATGGTCATTCCTAAGTTGTTTTACCCCACTTTATCTTTCTGCATTTACATTCCACTGTAAGAGACATGGAAGAGATGTCCACCACAATGTAGCTACTAAAGAGTAGAGACTGCTATTTCTGACAAATCCTGTATGAACGTCAAGAGTGAGGCGGGGATTTTGGTTTAGGTTATTTTAATGATGTTTTGTTCAAAGTATTCTGAAAGGCTTTATACAAATACCCAAATAGTCAGAAAGGGTCCATATATTGCATGGTCATGTAATCATTATAGAGATGGTGGCGAACTGCTCGTCAGCAAACATACAGTGTGATGTGAACGTTTGGGCAACCTTGTTAGTCATGACGATTTTCCTGTATAAATTGTTGGTTGTTACAATAAAAAATGTCAGTTAAATATATCATATAGGAGACTCACACAGTGATATTTGAGAAGTGAAATAAAGTTTATTGGATTTACAGAAAGTGTGCAGTTATTTATTTATTTTAAGTATTTATATAGCGCCGACATATTACGCAGCGCTGTACAGAGTATATTGACGTATTGCCACTAACTGTCCCTCAGAGGAGCTCACAATCTAGTCCCTATCATAGTCATCTGTCTATGTATGTATCATTTAGTGCAAGTATCATAGTCTAGGGCCAATTTAGGGGGAAGCCAATTAACTTGTCTGTATGTTTTTGGAATGTGGGAGAAAACCAGAGTGCTCGGAGGAAACCCACGCAGACACGGGGAGAACATACAAACTCCTTGCAGATGTTGACCTGGCTGGGATACGAACCAGGGCCCCAGCATTGCAAGGCGAGTGAGCTAACCACTACGCCCAGGGCCGGATTTGTATTTTTTACCGCCCAAGGCCAACTATACTGTCTGTTTGGTTTTTATATCTGTGTGCCCCAATGAGAATTCTACTTACTTTCCATCATTGGATGTCACAGACAATAACTATTTTAGTAATATGCGTATAGACTATGTTATGTTTTTCTTAAGAACTTTTATGTTATGCTTGCTATCTCGTTAATGATGGACCCATTGTGTCACCATGAGAGTTAGGCTGATGTATACCTGCATGATAGAGCTTACAGGTCTTGCAGGGACGACACAAGTACAGGACAGAGGGTTCAAAGGGTAAATCTGTCCTTGTAGATAGGGATGGCTCCATAGAACAGCTTTACTGCCCCTCACTGAGCCGCCCCTAAATTTCTGGTGCCCTAGGCCATGGCCTATGTGGCCTTGCCAGAAATCCAGCCCTGACTACGCCACCATGCTGCAATAATTGTTTAAACAAAATTAGGCAGGTGCATACATTTGGGCACCACAAAAGAGAAATGGAATCAATATTTAGTAGATCCTCCTTTTGCAGAAATTACAGCCTCTAAACGCTTCCTGTAGGTTCCAATGAGAGTTTGGATTTTGGTTGAAGGTATTTTGTACCATTCCTCTTTACACAACATCTCTAGTTCATTCAGGTTTGATGGCTTCCGAGTATGGACAGCTCTCTTTAACTCACCCCACAGATTTTCAATTATGCAAGCAGAGAAAAGGATGAGAAATGCCGGCACTGCTGTAAACTGCTTGTTTATTCATATTACATGGTGCAACATCGTGGATTCAATTGTATGCATATTGAGACGTAACATACCGGTTTGCTGGTAAAGCTGTGCGGTGGGTGCTGGGGGATGAGAGCCTTACGGCCGTTTCGCGCAGATGCAGTGCCAGCACCTTTCTAACCTACCTTCCTTTGAGATTTTCAATTATATTCAGGTCTGGGTTCTGAGTTGGCCATTCCAGAACGTTGTACCTGTTCCTCTGCATGAATGCCTTAGTGGATTTTGAGCAGTGTTTAGGGTCCTTGTCTTGTTGAAAAATCCAGCCCCGGCGCAGCTTTAGCTTTGTCACTGATTCCTGGACATTGGTCTCCAGAATCTGCTGATACTGAGTGGAATCCATGCATCCCTCAACTTTGACAAGATTCCCAGTCCTGCACTGGCCACCCAGCCCCACAGCATGATGGAACCACCACCTGTTACTGTAGGTAGCAGGTGTTTTTCTTGGAATGCTGTGTTATTTTTCCTCCATGCAGAACCCTTCTTGTTATGCCCAAATAACTCAATTTTAGTTTCATCAATCCACAGCACAGCAGTGGTAGCCACACCCCCACCCCATAGAGAACAGGGGCAGGGAGGGTAGATGGCAGTGGTAGCCACACCCCAACCCCATGGAGAACAGTGGCAGGGAGGGCACATGGCAGTGGTAACCACACCCCCACCCCATAGAGAACAGGGGCAGGGAGGGTAGATGGCAGTGGTAGCCACACCCCCACCCCATGGAGAACAGTGGCAGGGAGGGCAAATGGCAGTGGTAACCACACCCCCACCCCATAGAGAACAGTGGCAGGGATGGTTAATGGCAGTGATAGACACACCCCACCCCATAGAGAAAAGTGGCAGGGAGGGTAAATGGTAGTGGTAGCCACACCCCCATCCCATAGAGGACAGTGGCAGGGAGGGTTAATGGCAGTGATAGACACACCCCACCCCATAGAGAACAGTGGCAGGGAGGGTAAATGGCAGCGGTAGCCACATCCCCACCCCATAGAGAACAGTAGCAGGGAGGGTAAATGGCAGTGGTAGCCACACCCCCACCCCATAGAAAACAGTGGCAGGGAGGGTAAATGGCAGTGGTAGCCACATCCCCACCCCATAGAGAACAGTAGCAGGGAGGGTAAATGGCAGTGGTAGCCACATCCCCACCCCATAGAGAACAGTGGCAGGGAGGGTAAATGGCAGCGGTAGCCACATTCCCACCCCTTAGAGAACATTGGAAGACAGGGTGAATGGTAGTGGCAACCTCTCGCGTTTGATAATAAAACGAATTGCGGTAGTGGAAATTGCCTACCGCGATTCCCATGTTAATATGCACACCGTAGCGATTTAAAAAATCACTAGCAGTTTGTGATTTTGCGATTCAGCATCGCAAACACCGCTAGTGGAAAAAGGGCCCTTAATGTTGCTTCTTGCTCACATGAAGGAGAAAACGGGAAATACTTTGCTTCAGAGGTTAAATTGTACTTAAAGGATACCCGAACTGAAATGTGACATAATGAGATAGACATGTGTATGTACAGTGCCTAGCACACAAATAACTATGCTATGTTCCGTTTTTTCTTTCTCTGCCTGAAAGAGTTCATAATCAGGTATGAAAGTGGCTGACTCAGTCCTGACTCAGACAGGAAGTGACTACAGTGTGACCCTCACTGATAAGAAATTCCCCTTTTTTACCTCTTTCTTGCTCTTAGAAGCCATTTTCTACTAGAAAAGTGTTTTATAGTTGGAAATTCTTATCAGTGATTGTCACACTGTAGTCACTTCCTGTCTGAGTCAGGACTGAGTCACCCACTTACATACCTGATATTTAACCCTTTCAGGCAGAGAAAGAAAAAAAGGAACATCGCATAGTTATTTGTGTG
The DNA here is from genome assembly GCF_040937935.1 of Hyperolius riggenbachi. Classification (NCBI taxonomy): domain Eukaryota; kingdom Metazoa; phylum Chordata; class Amphibia; order Anura; family Hyperoliidae; genus Hyperolius; species Hyperolius riggenbachi. Next base: position 256,546,087 of record NC_090653.1, read on the forward strand.
CTAGGCACTGTACATACACATGTCTATCTCATCATGTCACATTTCAGTTCGGGTATCCTTTAACCCCTTTATTAGGGTGACCAGGCATGGGTCGATATTTTCAGCAGGTTTGATCACTTTGATCGAATCTTCAAGTGGTTTACTGACCCAAACCCATCCGATCAATACGCTTCCGACTGATTTCAGAGAGTTTATTGAACAAAAGTGTGATCAGGCATAGCAAAAATGTTTTTGTCAAGCAGGTGGGGAATCAATAGCTATGTAGCTTCATAGAGCATCGAACAGTACAGTGCTGGTTGGGGCAGTAGCTCAGTTCTACTGGAATCTGATCAAGGGACACAAAGTGGTACACTGCTCGCAATTCCCTAATCAAATTCAGACTGAGGAGTGATCAGTTATCTGGACTAGGCTGCTATAAGACCCATATATGACTACATTAGGGGCCAGTCCACACTTATGATTGCAAATAGATTTTGTGGTGAAATCTTTTTTGTGATTCTAGGGCAATTGTGCTTTGTGATTTTGTTGGGGAAATGAGAATCGAATTACGATTGCTCCAAAAATGCTACATGCAGCGCGTTTGTGAGTTTATCCAATTCACAACGCTGCAGTGTGAATAGTTTTATGGAAATATATTGCCATAATGCTGACAAATAGATCTGGTGTAAATGGGGCCAAACAGCTCAGTCAGATTAGATGGACAGCGTTTGTGAACAGCAGTTTTCAGATCTTGCCACAAATTCTCGATTGGATTTAGATCTGTACTTTGACTGGGCCATTCTAACCTAAACTGACCCCACCAAAAAGTGTTTCACTTACCTGGGGATTCTACTAGCCCCCTGTAGCAGCAGTGAAGTTAGTGTTAGGTGTAGCGGCAGTGAGATAAGTGTTGGATGTAGCTGCAGTGAGATAAGTGTTAGGTGTAGCTGCAGTGAGATTAGTGTTAGATGTAGCGGCAGTGGGATAAGTGTTAGCTGTAGCGGCACTGAGGTTAGTGTTAGGTGTAGCTGCAGTGAGATAACTGTTAGGTGTAGCTGCAGTGAGGTTAGTGTTAGGTGTAGCTGCAGTGAGATAAGTGTTAGATGTAGTGGCAGTGAGGTTAGAGTTAGGTGTAGCAGCAATGAGGTTAGTGGTAGGAGTAGCGGCAGTAAGGTTTGTGTAAGGTGTAGCAGCAGTGAGGTTAGTGTTAGGTGTAGCAGCAGTGAGGTTAGTGTTAGGTGTAGCAGCAGTGAGGTTAGTGTTAGAAGTAGCAGCAGTGAGGTTAGTGCTAGGTGTAGGGGCAGTGAGGTTATTGTTAGGTGTAGCTGCGGTGAGGTTAGTGTTAGGTGTAATGGCAGCGATGTTAGTGCTAGGTGTAGGGGCAGTGAGGTTAGTATTAGGTGTAGCACCAGTGAAGTTAGTGTTAGGTGTAGCGGCAGTAAGGTTAGTGTTATGTTAAGTGGCAGTGAGGTTAGTGTTAGGTGTAGCAGCAGTGAGATTAGTGTAAGGTGTAGCGGCAGTGAGGTTATTGGTAGGTGTAGCGGCAGTGAGGTTAGTGTTAGGTGTAGCAGCAGTGAGGTTAGTATTAGGTGTAGCAGCAGTGAAGTTAGTGTTAGGTGTAGCGGCAGTAAGGTTAGTGTTAGGTTAAGTGGCAGTGAGGTTAGTGTTAGGTGTAGCAGCAGTGAGATTAGTGTAAGGTGTAGAGGCACTGAGGTTAGTGTTAGGTGTAGCTGCAGTGAGATAACTGTTAGGTGTAGCTGCAGTGAGGTTAGTGTTAGGTGTAGCTGCAGTGAGATAAGTGTTAGATGTAGTGGCAGTGAGGTTAGAGTTAGGTGTAGCAGCAATGAGGTTAGTGGTAGGAGTAGCGGCAGTAAGGTTTGTGTAAGGTGTAGCAGCAGTGAGGTTAGTGTTAGGTGTAGCAGCAGTGAGGTTAGTGTTAGGTGTAGCAGCAGTGAGGTTAGTGTTAGAAGTAGCAGCAGTGAGGTTAGTGCTAGGTGTAGGGGCAGTGAGGTTATTGTTAGGTGTAGCTGCGGTGAGGTTAGTGTTAGGTGTAATGGCAGCGATGTTAGTGCTAGGTGTAGGGGCAGTGAGGTTAGTATTAGGTGTAGCACCAGTGAAGTTAGTGTTAGGTGTAGCGGCAGTAAGGTTAGTGTTATGTTAAGTGGCAGTGAGGTTAGTGTTAGGTGTAGCAGCAGTGAGATTAGTGTAAGGTGTAGCGGCAGTGAGGTTATTGGTAGGTGTAGCGGCAGTGAGGTTAGTGTTAGGTGTAGCAGCAGTGAGGTTAGTATTAGGTGTAGCAGCAGTGAAGTTAGTGTTAGGTGTAGCGGCAGTAAGGTTAGTGTTAGGTTAAGTGGCAGTGAGGTTAGTGTTAGGTGTAGCAGCAGTGAGATTAGTGTAAGGTGTAGAGGCAGTGAGGTTATTGGTAGGTGTAGTGGCAGTGAGGTTAATGTTAGGTGTAGTGGCAGTGAGGTTAGTGTTAAGTGTAGCAGCAGTGAGGTTAGTGTTAGGTGTAGCAGCAGTGAGGTTAGGTGTAGCAGCAGTGAGTTTAGTGTTAGATGTAGCAGCAGTTAAGTTAGTGTTAGGTGTAGCAGCAGTGAAGTTAGGGTTAGGTGTAGTGGCAGTGAGGTTAGTGCTAGGTGTAGCTGCAGTGCGGTTAGTGTTATATGTAGCAACAGTGAGGTCAGTGTTAGGTGTAGCTGCAGTGATGTTAGTGTTAGGTGTAATGGCAGTGAGGTTAGTGTTACGTGTAGCGGCAGTGAGGTTAGTGTTAGGTGCAGCAGCAGAGAAGTTAGTGTTAGGTGTAATGGCAGTGAAGTTAGTGTTAGGTGTAGCGGCAGGGAGGTTAGTCTTAGGTGTAGTTGCAGTGAGGTTAGTGTTAGGTGTAGCAGCAGAGAAGTTAGTGTTAGGTGTAATGGCAATGAAGTTAGTGTTAGGTGTAGTGGCAGGGAGGTTAGTGTTAGGTGTAGCTGCAGTGATGTTAGTGTTAGGTGTAGCAGCAGTGAAGTTAGTGTTAGGTGTAATGGCAGTGAGGTTAGTGTTAGGTGTAGCAGCAGTGAGGTTAGTGTTAGGTGTAGCGGCAGTGAGGTTAGTGTTAGGTGCAGCAGCAGAGACGTTAGTGTTAGGGGTAATGGCAATGAAGTTAGTGTTAGGTGTAGCGGCAGGGAGGTTAGTGTTAGGTGTAGCTGCGGTGAGGTTAGTGTTAGATGTAGCAGCAGTGAGGTTAGTGTTAGGTGTAGCGGCAGTAAGGTTAGTGTTATGTTAAGTGGCAGTGAGGTTAGTGTTAGGTGTAGCAGCAGTGAGATTAGTGTAAGGTGTAGCGGCAGTGAGGTTATTGGTAGGTGTAGCGGCAGTGAGGTTAGTGTTAGGTGTAGCAGCAGTGAGGTTAGTATTAGGTGTAGCAGCAGTGAAGTTAGTGTTAGGTGTAGCGGCAGTAAGGTTAGTGTTAGGTTAAGTGGCAGTGAGGTTAGTGTTAGGTGTAGCAGCAGTGAGATTAGTGTAAGGTGTAGAGGCACTGAGGTTAGTGTTAGGTGTAGCTGCAGTGAGATAACTGTTAGGTGTAGCTGCAGTGAGGTTAGTGTTAGGTGTAGCTGCAGTGAGATAAGTGTTAGATGTAGTGGCAGTGAGGTTAGAGTTAGGTGTAGCAGCAATGAGGTTAGTGGTAGGAGTAGCGGCAGTAAGGTTTGTGTAAGGTGTAGCAGCAGTGAGGTTAGTGTTAGGTGTAGCAGCAGTGAGGTTAGTGTTAGGTGTAGCAGCAGTGAGGTTAGTGTTAGAAGTAGCAGCAGTGAGGTTAGTGCTAGGTGTAGGGGCAGTGAGGTTATTGTTAGGTGTAGCTGCGGTGAGGTTAGTGTTAGGTGTAATGGCAGCGATGTTAGTGCTAGGTGTAGGGGCAGTGAGGTTAGTATTAGGTGTAGCACCAGTGAAGTTAGTGTTAGGTGTAGCGGCAGTAAGGTTAGTGTTATGTTAAGTGGCAGTGAGGTTAGTGTTAGGTGTAGCAGCAGTGAGATTAGTGTAAGGTGTAGCGGCAGTGAGGTTATTGGTAGGTGTAGCGGCAGTGAGGTTAGTGTTAGGTGTAGCAGCAGTGAGGTTAGTATTAGGTGTAGCAGCAGTGAAGTTAGTGTTAGGTGTAGCGGCAGTAAGGTTAGTGTTAGGTTAAGTGGCAGTGAGGTTAGTGTTAGGTGTAGCAGCAGTGAGATTAGTGTAAGGTGTAGAGGCAGTGAGGTTATTGGTAGGTGTAGTGGCAGTGAGGTTAATGTTAGGTGTAGTGGCAGTGAGGTTAGTGTTAAGTGTAGCAGCAGTGAGGTTAGTGTTAGGTGTAGCAGCAGTGAGGTTAGGTGTAGCAGCAGTGAGTTTAGTGTTAGATGTAGCAGCAGTTAAGTTAGTGTTAGGTGTAGCAGCAGTGAAGTTAGGGTTAGGTGTAGTGGCAGTGATGTTAGTGTTAAGTGTAGCTGCAGTGCGGTTAGTGTTATATGTAGCAACAGTGAGGTCAGTGTTAGGTGTAGCTGCAGTGATGTTAGTGTTAGGTGTAATGGCAGTGAGGTTAGTGTTACGTGTAGCGGCAGTGAGGTTAGTGTTAGGTGCAGCAGCAGAGAAGTTAGTGTTAGGTGTAATGGCAGTGAAGTTAGTGTTAGGTGTAGCGGCAGGGAGGTTAGTCTTAGGTGTAGTTGCAGTGAGGTTAGTGTTAGGTGTAGCAGCAGAGAAGTTAGTGTTAGGTGTAATGGCAATGAAGTTAGTGTTAGGTGTAGTGGCAGGGAGGTTAGTGTTAGGTGTAGCTGCAGTGATGTTAGTGTTAGGTGTAGCAGCAGTGAAGTTAGTGTTAGGTGTAATGGCAGTGAGGTTAGTGTTAGGTGTAGCAGCAGTGAGGTTAGTGTTAGGTGTAGCGGCAGTGAGGTTAGTGTTAGGTGCAGCAGCAGAGACGTTAGTGTTAGGGGTAATGGCAATGAAGTTAGTGTTAGGTGTAGCGGCAGGGAGGTTAGTGTTAGGTGTAGCTGCGGTGAGGTTAGTGTTAGATGTAGCAGCAGTGAGGTTAGTGTTAGGTGTAGCTGCAGTGAGGAAAGTGTTAGATGTAGCAGCAGTGAGGTTAGTGTTAGGTGTAGTGGCAGTGAGATTAGGGTTGGGTGTAGCAGCAGTGAGGTTAGTATAAGGTGTAGCTGCAGTGAGTTTAGTGTTAGATGTAGCGGCAGTGAAGTTAGTGTTAAGTGTAGCGGGAGTGAGGTTAGTGTTCGGTGTAGCGGCAGTGAAGTTAGTGTTAGGTGTAATGGCAGTGAGGTTAGTGTTAGGTGTAGCGGCAATGAGGTTAGTGTTAGGTGTAGCAGCAGTGAAGTTAGTGTTAGGTGTAGCGGCAGTGAAGTTAGTGTTAGGTGTAGGGGCACTGAGGTTAGTGTTAGATGTAGCTGCAGTGAGGTTAGTGTTAGGTGTAGCTGCAGTGAGGTTAGTGTTGGATGCAGCGGCAGTAAAGTTAATGTTAGGAGTAGCAGCAGTGAAGTTAGGTGTAGCAGCAGTGAAGTTAGTGTTAGGTGTAGCAGCAGTGAGGTTAGAGTTAGGTGTAGCAGCAGTGAGGTTAGTGTTAGGTGTAGCAGCAGTGAGGCTAGTGTTAGGCGTAGCAGCAGTGAGGTTAGTGTTAGGTGTAGCAGCAGTGAGGTTAGTGTTAGGCGTAACAGCAGTGAGGTTAGTGTTAGGCGTAACAGCAGTGAGGTTAGTGTTAGAAGTAGCAGCAGTGAGTTTATTGCTAGGAGTAGGGGCAGTGAGGTTATTGTTAGGTGTAGCTGCAGTGAGATTAGTGTTAGGAGTAGCCGCAGTGAGGTTAGTGTTAGGTGTAGTGGTAGTGAGGTTAGTATTAGGTGTAGCAGCAGTGAGGTTAGCGTTGGGTGGAGCTACAGTGAGGTTAGTGTTAGGTGTAGTGGCAGTGAGGTTAGTGTTGGGTGTAGGAGCAGTGAGGTTAGTGTTAGATGTAGCTGCAGTGAGGTTAGTGTTAGGTGTAGGGGCAGTGAGGTTAGTGCTAGGTGTAGCAGAAGTGAGGTTAGTGCTAGGTGTAGCGGCAGTGAGGTTAGTGTTAGGTGTAGCTGCAGTGAGTTTAGTGTTAGATGTGGTGGCAGTGAGGTTAGTGTTAGGTGTAGCGGCAGTGAGGTTAGTGTTAGATGTAGCTGCAGTGAAGTTAGTGTTAGGTTTAGGGGCACTGAGGTTAGTGTTAGATGTAGCTGCAGTGAGGTTAGTGTTAGTTGTAGGAGCAGTGAGGTTAGTGCTAGGTGTAGCAGAAGTGAGGTTAGTGCTAGGTGTAGCGGCAGTGAGGTTAGTGTTAGGTGTAACAGCAGTGAGATTAGTGTTAGGTGTAGCAGCAGTGAGGTTAGTATTAGGTGTTCCGGGCACCTTCCGTGCAGACTCTTTATTTGCAGTGGTATCAAAATAGATGGCTTGGTCACGCTGCGCTCCAATACTACTGTCTTGGAGCGCAGCGTGACCCGGCACCCCCCCCCCACCCCCACCCACCACCACCATCTCCATCTCACCACCACTTGATGATCCACAATATGGATGTGCCAATTACAAGCCATCTATTTTGATACCACTGCAAATAAAGAGTCTGGACGGAAGGTACCCGGAATTCCGCTTCTTTTTTCTCCTGTTTGATGGTATGCATAATCTTTCTTCACACAATCCGTTGTGCACACGTCCCAGCAGCAAGGATTCAGGAAAACGTCTGTGATCTGGTGAGAACTATTTAGCCTTTATGACACTCACACTGTCTCTATATATGTCAGCGTAGGGAGTGCCACTCAGAGCTTTTTTCTTCTTAGTCCATACACGTTAGTATTAGGTGTACCAGCAGTGAGGTTAGTGTTAGGTGTAGCTGCAGTGAGGTTAGTGTTTGGTGTTGCGGCAGTGAGATAAGTGTTAGTTGTAGCTGCAGTGAGGTTAGTGTTAGATGTAGCAGCAGTGAGGTTAGTGTAAGGTGTAGTGGCAGTGATATAAGTGTTAGGTGTAGCTGCAGTGAGGTTAGTGTTAGGTGTAGCAGCAGTGAGGTTAGTATTAGGTGTAGCAGCAGTGAGGTTAGTGTTAGGTGTAGCTGCAGTGAGATTAGTGTTAAGTGTAGCAGTAGTGATGTTAGTGTTAGGTGTAGCAGCAGTGAAGTTAGGGTTATGTGTAGCGGCAGTGATGTTAGTGTAAGGTGTAGCTGCAGTGAGGTTAGTGTTATATGTAGCAGCAGTGAAGTTAGTGTTAGGTGTAATGGCAGTGAGGTTAGTGTTAGGTGTAGCAGCAGTGAGGTTAGTGTTAGGTGTAGCGGCAGTGAGGTTAGTGTTAGGTGTAGCGGCAGTGAGGTTAGTGTTAGGTGTAGCTGCAGTGAGGTTAGTGTTAGATGTAGCAGCAGTGAGGTTAGTGTTAGGTGTAGTGGCAGTAAGATTAGGGTTGGGTGTAGCAGCAGTGAGGTTAGTGTAAGGTGTAGCTGCAGTGAGTTTAGTGTTAGATGTAGTGGCAGTGAAGTTAATGTTAGGTGTAGCGGGAGTGAGGTTAGTGTTAGGTGTAGCGGCAGTGAAGTTAGTGTTAGGTGTAATGGCAGTGAGGTTAGTGTTAGGTGTAGCAGCAGTGAGGTTAGTGTTAGGTATAGCGGCAATGAGGTTAGTGTTAGGTGCAGCAGCAGTGAAGTTAGTGTTAGGTGTAGCGGCAGTGAAGTTAGTGTTAGGTGTACGGGCACTGAGGTAGTGTTAGATGTAGCGGCAGTGAGGTTAGTGTTAGGTGTAGCGGCAGTGAAGTTAATGTTAGGTGTAGCGGCACGGAGGTTAGTGTTAGATGTAGCTGCAGTGAGGTTAGTGTTAGGTGTAGCTGCAGTGAGGTTAGTGTTAGATGCAGCGGCAGTGAAGTTAGTGTTAGGTGTAGCAGCAGTGAGGTTAGGTGTAGCAGCAGTGAGGTTAGTGTTAGGTGTAGCAGCAGTGAGGTTAGTGTTAGGTGTAGCAGCAGTGAGGTTAGTGTTAGGCGTAGCAGCAGTGAGGTTAGTGTTAGAAATAGCAGCAGTGAGTTTATTGCTAGGAGTAGGGGCAGTGAGGTTATTGTTAGGTGTAGCTGCGGTGAGATTAGTGTTAGGAGTAGCCGCAGTGAGGTTAGTGTTAGGTGTAGTGGTAGTGAGGTTAGTATTAGGTGTAGCAGCAGTGAGGTTAGCGTTAGGTGTAGCTGCAGTGAGGTTAGTGTTAGGTGTAACGGCAGTGAGGTTAGTGTTAGGTGTAGCGGCAGTGAGGTTAGTGTATTTGTAGCAGCAGTGAGATTAGTGTTAGGGTGTAGCAGCAGTGAGGTTAGTATTAGGTGTAGCAGCATTGAGATTAGTGTTAAGTGTAGCAGTTGTGATGTTAGTGTTAGGTGTAGCAGCAGTGGACTTAGAGTTATGTGTAGCGGCAGTGATGTTAGTGTAAGGTGTAGCTGCAGTGAGGTTAGTGTTAGATGTAGCAGCAGTGAAGTTAGTGTTAGATGTAGCAGCAGTGAAGTTAGTGTTAGGTGTAATGGCAGTGAGGTTAGTGTTAGGTGTAGCAGCAGTGAGGTTAGTGTTAGGTGTAGCGGCAGTGAGGTTAGTGTTAGGTGTAGCGGCAGTGAGGTTAGTGTTAGGTGTAGCTGCAGTGAGGTTAGTGTTAGATGTAGCAGCAGTGAGGTTAGTGTTAGGTGTTGAGGCAGTGAGATAAGTGTTAGGTGTAGCGGCAGTGAGGTTAGTGTAGGTGTAGCTGCAGTGAGATTAGTGTTAGGTGTAGCAGTAGTGAGATTAGTGTTAGGTGTAGCAGCAGTGAGGTTAGTTTTAGGTGTAGCAGCAGTGAGGTTAGTTTTAGGTGTAGCAGCAGTGAGGTTAGTTTTAGGTGTAGCAGCATTTAGATTAGTGTTAAGTGTAGCAGCAGTGATGTTAGTGTCAGGTGTAGCAGCAGTGAAGTTAGGGTTAGGTGTAGCGGCAGTGATGTTAGTGTTAGGTGTAGCAGCAGTGAGGTTAGTGTTATATGTAGCAACAGTGAGGTTAGTGTTAGGTGTAGCTGCAGTGAGGTTAGTGTTAGGTGTAATGGCAGTGAGGTTAGTGTTAGATGTAGCAGCAGTGAAGTTAGTGTTAGGTGTAATGGCAGTGAGGTTAGTGTTAGGTGTAGCAGCAGTGAGGTTAGTGTTAGTTGTAGCAGCAGTAAGGTTAGTGTTAGGTGCAGCAGCAGAGAAGTTAGTGTTAGGTGTAATGGCAGTGAAGTTAGTGTTAGGTGTAGCGGCAGTGAGGTTAGTGTTAGGTGTAGCTGCAGTGAGGTTAGTGTTAGATGTAGCAGCAGTGAGGTAAGTGTTAGGTGTAGCTGCAGTGAGGAAAGTGTTAGATGTAGCAGCAGTGAGGTTAGTGTTAGGTGTAGTGGCAGTGAGATTAGGGTTGGGTGTAGCAGCAGTGAGGTTAGTGTAAGGTGTAGCTGCAGTGAGTTTAGTGTTAGATGTAGCGGCAGTGAAGTTAGTGTTAGGTGTAGCGGGAGTGAGGTTAGTGTTAGGTGTAGCGGGAGTGAGGTTAGTGTTAGGTGTAACGGCAGTGAAGTTAGTGTTAGGTGTAATGGCAGTGAGGTTAGTGTTAGGTGTAGCAGCAGTGAGGTTAGTGTTAGGTGTAGCGGCAATGAGGTTAGTGTTAGGTGCAGCAGCAGTGAAGTTAGTGTTAGGTGTAGCGGCAGTGAAGTTAGTGTTAGGTGTAGAGGCACTGAGGTAGTGTTAGATGTAGGGGCAGTGAGGTTAGTGTTAGATGTAGCGGCAGTGAAGTTAGTGTTAGGTGTAGCGGCAGTGAGGTTAGTGTTAGGTGTAGCGGCAGTGAAGTTAATGTTAGGTGTAGGGGCACTGAGGTTAGTGTTAGATGTAGCTGCAGTGAGGTTAGGGTTAGGTGTAGCTGCAGTGAGGTTAGTGTTAGATGCAGCGGCAGTAAAGTTAGTGTTAGGTGTAGCAGCAGTGAGGTTAGGTGTAGCAGCAGTGAGGTTAGTGTTAGGTGTCGCAGCAGTGAGGTTAGTGTTAGGTGTAGCAGCAGTGAGGTTAGTGTTAGGTGTAGCAGCAGTGAGGTTAGTGTTAGGCGTAGCAGCAATGAGGCTAGTGTTAGGCGTAGCAGCAGTGAGGTTAGTGTTAGAAGTAGCAGCAGTGAGTTTATTGCTAGGAGTAGGGGCAGTGAGGTTGTGTGTAGCTGCGGTGAGGTTAGTGTTAGGAGTAGGGGCAGTGAGGTTAGGTGTAGCTGCGGTGAGGTTAGTGTTAGGTGTAGTGGTAGTGAGGTTAGTATTAGGTGTAGCAGCAGTGAGGTTAGCGTTAGATGTAGCTGCAGTGAGGTTAGTGTTAGGTGTAGCGGCAGTGAGGTTAGTGTTGGGTGTAGGAGCAGTGAGGTTAGTGTTAGATGTAGCTGCAGTGAGGTTAGTGTTAGGTGTAGGGGCAGTGAGGTTAGTGCTAGGTGTAGCAGAAGTGAGGTTAGTGCTAGGTGTAGCGGCAGTGAGGTTAGTGTTAGGTGTAGCTGCAGTGAGTTTAGTGTTAGATGTGGTGGCAGTGAAGTTAGTGTTAGGTGTAGGGACACTGAGGTTAGTGTTAGATGTAGCTGCAGTGAGGTTAGTGTTAGTTGTAGGAGCAGTGAGGTTAGTGTTAGTTGTAGGGGCAGTGAGGTTAGTGTTAGGTGTAACAGCCAGTGCTGGTCGTAATGGAAAAATCTATGCTTACGGATCATTACGCGTAATTTTACGCTATTACGCATTACGGATTTACGCTTACGGCGTAGACATTTATCTACGGTTCATGTCTGTAATTACGCATGGCCCTTACGCAATTACGCGTAAGAATACCGTACTGCAGGTTGTTACATTATTGCCTTACGCATTATTTCACTACTAGCAATTAATGCGTAAGGCAATGCTCCCAAGCGGAAAAGTTGACGCATGGATCATTGTTAGGTAGCCGCCGACTTTAAGGGTTAATAGCAAAGCCCCCATAAGTGCTAAGGGCCTCAAATTTGGTGAATATATTAAGGAGATCAGAAGGAATAAGAAGAATTTATTTTTTTTCAAAAAGACCTTATAGTTTTTGAGAAAATCGATGTTAAAGTTTCAAAGGAAAAATATATACATTTAAAAACCCGCCGACTTTAACGGTTAATAGCAAAGCCTGCTTAAAATTTAGGAACACCAAATTCCCAGGGTATATTAAGGGGATCCGTGGGAATAAGAGGAAAATATTTTTTTTTCAAAAAGACCTTATAGTTTTTGAGAAAATCGATTTTTAAGTTTCAAGGGGAAAAATGTCTTTTAAATGCGGAAAATGTCAGTTTTTTTTGCACAGGTAACAATAGTGTATTATTTTCATAGATTCCCCCAAGTGGGAAGAGTTTTACTTACTTCGTTCTGAGTGTGGGAAATATTTTAAAAAAATGACGTGGAGTCCCCCCTCCCAGACCTCTTTAACCCCTTGTCCCCCATGCAGGCTGGGATAGCCAGAATGCGGAGCACTGGCCGCGTGGGGCTCCGCACCCTGACTATACCAGCCCGCATGGTCCATGGATTGGGGGGTCTCGGAAGGGGAGGGGCAGCCAAGCTTTCCCCTCCCCCTCCGAGCCCTTGTCCAATCCAAGGACAAGGGGCTCTTCTCTACCTCCGATGGGCGGTGGAGGTGGAGGCTGCGATTTCCTGGGGGGGGTTCATGGTGGCATCTGGGAGTCCCCTTTAAAAAGGGGTCCCCCAGATGCCCACCCCCCCTCCCAGGAGAAATGAGTATAGGGGTACTTGTACCTCTTACCCATTTCCTTTAGGAGTTAAAAGTAAATAAACACACAAACACTTAGAAAAAGTATTTTAATTGAACAAAAAACATAACCACGAAAAAAGTCCTTTAATATTCTTAATTAACCATTAATACTTACCTGTCCCTTTAAATAAATGATCCCTCGCAATAGCCTCGGAAATGTTCTATCAGTTACAATGTAACAAAGTTATTACAATGTAACAACTTTGTTACATTGTAACTACGCCGCACCCGACGTCACTCGCCGCTCAGCCGCCGCATACACTTACGCGTCTGTGCAGGACGCTAAGTCCCCGCCGGCTCCCGCTGTCCACCCCGTCCACATCTGTCACCCACATGTGGGTGACATGTGGGAGAGGCGGGGAGGGCAGCGGGAGCTGGCGGGACTTAGCATCCTGCATGGAGTCCGGACCCGACAGAGCTCTGAGCTATATAGCTCAGAGCTCTCTAAGCATCTTTGTATTTGGGCTCCAAGGAGCCCCATTGGTCCTTAGCAGACCAATGGGGTTCCTTTAAATCACCTCCATCTCACCAGCACTTGATGATCCACAATATGGATGTGCCAATTACAAGCCATCTATTTTGATACCACTGCAAATAAAGAGTCTGGACGGAAGGTGCCCGGAATTCCGCTTCTTTTTTCTCCTGTTTGATGGTATGCATAAACTTTCTTCACACAATCCATTGACCGTTGTGCACACGTCCCAGCAGCAAGGATTCAGGAAAACGTCTGTGATCTGGTGAGAACTATTTAGCCTTTATGACACTCACACTGTCTCTATATATGTCAGCGTAGGGAGTGCCACTCAGAGCTTTTTTCTTCTTAGTCCATACACGTTAGTATTAGGTGTACCAGCAGTGAGGTTAGTGTTAGGTGTAGCTGCAGTGAGGTTAGTGTTAGGTTTTGCGGCAGTGAGATAAGTGTTAGTTGTAGCTGCAGTGAGGTTAGTGTTAGATGTAGCAGCAGTGAGGTTAGTGTAAGGTGTAGTGGCAGTGATATAAGTGTTAGGTGTAGCTGCAGTGAGGTTAGTGTTAGGTGTAGCGGCAGTGAGGTTAGTGTTAGGTGTAGCGGCAGTGAGGTTAGTGTTAGGTGTAGCGGCAGTGAGATAAGTGTTAGGTATAGCGGCAGTGAGGTTAGTGTAGGTGTAGCAGCAGTGAGATTAGTGTTAGGTGTAGCAGCAGTGAGGTTAGTATTAGGTGAAGCAGCATTGAGATTAGTGTTAAGTGTAGCAGCAGTGATGTTAGTGTTAGGTGTAGCAGCAGTGAAGTTAGGGTTATGTGTAGCGGCAGTGATGTTAGTGTTAGGTGTAGCTGCAGTGAGGTTAGTGTTAGGTGTAATGGCAGTGAGGTTAGTGTTAGGTGTTGCAGCAGTGAGGTTAGTGTTAGGTGTAGTGGCAGTGAGGTTAGTGTTAGGTGCAGCAGCAGTGAAGTTAGTGTTAGGTGTAATGGCAGTGAAGTTAGTGTTAGGTGTAGCAGCAGTGAGGTTAGTGTTAGGTGTAGCGGCAGTGAGGTTAGTGTTAGGTGTAGCTGCAGTGAGGTTAGTGTTAGATGTAGCAGCAGTGAGGTGTAGCTGCATTGAGGTTAGTGTTAGGTGTAGCGGCAGTGAGGTTAGTGTTAGGTGTAGATGCAGTGAGGTTAGTGTTAGATGTAGCAGCAGTGAGGTGTAGCTGCATTGAGGTTAGTGTTAGATGTAGCAGCAGTGAGGTTAGTGTTAGGTGTAGCAGCAGTGAGATAAGTGTTAGGTGTAGCAGCAGTGAGGTTAGTATTACCGGTAGGTGTAGCAGCATTGAGATTAGTGTTAAGTGTAGCAGCAGTGATGTAAGTGTTAGGTGTAGCAGCAGTGAAGTTAGTGTTAGGTGTAATGGCAGTGAGGATAGTGTTAGGTGTAGCAGCAGTGAGGTTAGTGTTAGGTGTAGCGGCAGTGAGGTTAGTGTTAGGTGCCGCAGCAGTGAAGTAAGTGTTAGGTGTAATGGCAGTGAAGTTAGTGTTAGGTGTAGCAGCAGTGAGGTTAGTGTTAGGTGTAGCGGCAGTGAGGTTAGTGTTAGGTGTAGCTGCAGTGAGGAAAGTGTTAGATATAGCAGCAGTGAGGTTAGTGTTAGGTGTAGTGGCAGTAAGATTAGGGTTAGGTGTAGTGGCAGTGAGGTTAGTGTTGGGTGTAGCAGCAGTGAGGTTAGTGTTAGATGTAGCAGCAGTGAGGTTAGTGTAAGATGTAGCAGCAGTGAGATAAGTGTTAGGTGTAGCAGCAGTGAAGTTAATGTTAGTTGCAGCTTACCCAAGGAGAGGGAGGCTTCTGGACACTTCAGAGGTTCCCACACTGTCCTCCTGTCTGGGACTCTACAGCTGATCGGTGCCATGCTCATCTTCTGGCACGAGCATGGCTGCCACGAGCCGCTTGTGCACAAGCAGCTCTGGCCCACTGCGCTGGCGCGGACGTACAGTCATACTTGTGCTTGTCGGTAATCTTTGGGGGTCAGTGAGTAGTCATGGGGGACTGGAGGACACTGTGGATAGCCTCTATAGGATCCAGGGGCTTCCCTCTTGGATCAGCTAATTTCAGTGCAGCGCTGTGCCATCCATTTGGGCGCCGTCATAGACCGTAATGAGAATTACGGCTATAGTGGTGCTCTGTAACTAATTTGGGCGATGGCGATTGCCAGAGCTCGAATTAGAAAAAAGCGAGGTAATTCAGTTACCGGTGCATGAATTACATGTGTCTCCTCCCTCAGTTGCGTCAACTTGGAGGGGGAATAGTATTTAAAGTGAACCTGAGATGGGAAGGAAAGAAAAAAATATACATACTTGAGGCTTCTTACAGCCCCTTCCAGGCTAATCGCTCCCACACCGTCCTCCTGCGCCATCTGGATCTTCAGCAATTTGCCCCTGAAAGTACTGTGCATGCCCGGCCTAGATGTGTACGCATCCCCCGTTGCGCTCCTAGGAGCGTTCTGCATCTGCGCAGTACTACTGTGCAGGCACGGAACGATCCCGGACTGTGCTTGCGCTGACTGGAAGATCCACCAAAGATTGAGGTGGCGCAGGAGGACGGCGAAGGAGTGATTAGCCTGGAGGGGGCTGGAGGAAGCCCCAGGTATCTCAGGTTCACTTTAACATGGCCCCGAGTTTTAGCGGGAGCAAGTTGAGTTACCTTTCAGCTTCATCCTGCACCCAAATTTGCCCACAGCCATTTTAAACGTTTGCTTCCCTTTTCCAGGCGCGTCACGAGGGCATTTTATTCGAGGCAACGCCCCCGAACCTGTTGCCATGGTGCCCCGGGTACAATATGGTCGGGTGCCTGTGAGCCTCCCTTGCCCCGCAGTGTGCCGGCTGCACTGTTATTACACTCACTCCCGCTCCCTGCTCCTGCCATGATCAGAACTCAGATTGCAGCGACTGGGAAAGGCAAAGCAGGATGCACTTAAATGCGGAAGTGATGTCACTAGTTACTTCCTGTATGTACGTCCTGCTCTGCTTTCCACAGTCAACGCGATCTGAGGTCTGTAGTGCTGCAACCAGCCCTACCACCCAGCAAAGCCCCCAGCGCAGCAGAGCAAAGCCCCCAGCCAGGCAACGCAAAAACACCGGGCCCCTGCCCAGCCTAGCAAAGCCCCCAGCAAAGTAAAGCTCCCGTGCCCCAGACCAGCAAAGTAAAGCCCAGGGAACTCAGCCCAGAAAAGCCCCCAGTCCAGCCTAGCAAAGCCCCCAGCCCATCAAAGCAAAGACCCCAGTCCCCAGCCCAGCCTAGCAAAGCCCCCAGCCAGGCAAAGCAAAGAACCCCGGGCCCCTTCTCAGCCTAGCAAAGCCCCCAGCAAAGTAAAGCCCCTGTGCCTCAGACCAGCAAAGTAAAGCCCCGGGAACTCAGCCCAGAAAAGCCCCCAGTCCAGCCTAGCAAAGCCCCCAGCAAAGTAAAGCCCCTGGGCTCCAGACAAGCAAAGCAAAGCCCCAAGCCCAGAAAAGCACCCAGTCCAGCCTAGCGAAGCCCCCAGCAAAGCAGAGCCCCTGGGCCCCAGAAAAGCCCCAGCCCAGAAAAGCCCTCAGCATAGCAAAGCCCCCGGCTCCAGTAAGGCCCCTGGGCCTCAGCCCAACAAAACAAAGCCCCCAGCCCAGAAAAGCAACGCCCCCAGCCCAGAAAAGCAACGCTCCCAGCCCAGAAAAGCAAAGCCCCAGGGCCACAGCCCAGCAAAGCCCCTGTGCCCTAGCAAAGCAAAGCCCCCAGATCTGCAAAGCAAAGCCCCTGGGCCCCAGCCCAGCAAAGCCCCTGTGCCCTAGCAAAGCAAAGCCCCTAGATCTGCAAAACAAAGCCCCTGGTCCCCAGCCCAGCAAAGCCCCTGTGCCCTAGCAAAGCAAAGCCCCCAGATCAGCAAAGCAAAGCCCCTGGGCTCCAGCCCAGCAAAGCGTACAGCCAAGCAAAGCCCCCAGCTCAGCAAAGCCTAGTTAAGCCCCCAGCCCAGCAAAGCGGACAAAAATGCACCCAGCCCAGCAAAGCCCTCTCCCCAACAAAGCCCCCAGCAAAGGCCACAACAAATCACCCAGCAAAGCCCCAGGCCCAGCACCCAGAAAAACAGGCCGTCTCAGCATCACCGCCAGCCAGGCCGGCACAGCATCACCACCAGCCAGGCCAGCATAGCATAGCATCACTACTAGCCAGGATGCCCAGCATAACTGCCAGCCGAGTACAGCACACAGGCCAGCCAGCCGAAGACAAGACAGAAGGCAGGTGAGGGGCTTATTTATGTGAAATACCGCCTATTTAATATATTTGTTACACCACTGCTATGTTCATGTACATTTGGCCCCACCTATGACCACACCCACTTTCCCGCAACATGACCACGCCCAATCATTCCCTCTTAGTGCCCAGGGGTGCCCCGGATCTCCCAGGAACCTAGCAACGCCCCTGTCCTTTTCTTAGATAAGTATGTGATTTTTGACCTGAGCTTTGGCTTCGGTACACTTTAACTCTACGGTGGACCTGGCACAATGGTAAAAAGGAATATTGTTGAGAAGCATTGCCGTCACAGGGGAGAGCAAGAGATTGCAGAAAACGCTTTCTAAAAAAACTGTTATAACATGTGACCTCACAGACAACTTACTAACTGAAATATGGGCTAGGACAGCCCAGGTGGAATTTCCCAAAAATCAGTTGTTGCAGGTATGAGCTAATAAAAATGCAGTAATGCAGGACAAAGTTACACATTCTGCTTGTCACATTATTGCTTCTCAGCTTGCAGGAACCACTGACACACATGTCCGTTTACACACATGGAAACCAGTAATAAAAAGAGTAACCAAGCAGCTCGGGGTGACCCAAACCACTAGGAATGTATAGGGGGATAAAAGAGACCGAAAAGCCCTCCTACTAATAAGCAATGCTTGATGAAATGTGCCTTCTTACAACAGAAGGAAACTTGCAATAATTCAAATAATTGATGGTTACCCACAATGCACCACTAGTGAATATGCAAATTACAGTGTGATGCGAAAATTTGGGCAAATTTATTAATCTTCATGATTTTCCTGTATAAATCGTTGGTTGTCAGTTAAATATATCATATAGGAGACACACACAGTGATATTTGAGAGGTGAAATTAAGCTTATTGGATTTACAGAAAGTGTGCAATAATCAGGGCCGGGCCGAGGCAGAGGCAAGAGAGGCTCCAGCCTCAGGGCGCAGTGTAGGAGGGGCACACAACTCACTCAGCTATCATTCCCCTATTGTGTTTGAAGCAGAGAGAAATAAGAAAAGGGGATACATGGCAGTGGCTGAAAGCCAGATAACTACAGACTAAGGTGTTGGGGACCCTGGGGTGCCTCTTACTCTAATAGCAATCAGTGTATGACGGCTGGGGTGGGAGGGATGGAGGGGCGCATTTTGGGGTCTCAGCCTTGGGTGCTGGAGGACCTTGTCCCAGCTCTGGCAATAATTATTTTAAATAAAATAAGGCAGGTGCATAAATTTGGGCATTGCTGTCATTTTATTGATTCCAAAACCTTTAGAACTAATTATTGCAACTCAAATTGGCTTGGTAAGCTCAGTGACCCCTGACCTACATACACAGGTGAATCCAATTATGAAAAACAGTATTTAAGGGGGTCAATCGTAAGTTTCCATCCTGTATTCATTTTCTCTGAAGAGCAGCAACATGGGGGTCTCAAAACAACTCTCAAATGACCTGAAGACAAAGATTGTTCACCACCATGGTTTAGGGGAAGGATACAGAAAGCTGTCTCAGAGATTTCAGCTGTCTGTTTTCCACAGTTAGGAACACATTGAGGAAATGGAAGATTACAGGCTCAGTTCAAGTTAGGGCTCGAACTGGCAGACCAAGAAAAATCTCGGATAAACAAAAGCGGCGAATGGTGAGAACAGTCAGAGTCAACCCACAGACCAGCACCAAAGACCTACAACATCATCTTGCTTAGTTACTGTGCATCATTTAACCATTCGGTGCACTTTACACAAGGAGATGCTGTATGCGAGAGTGATGTAGAGGAAGGCTTTTCTCCACCCACAGCACAAACAGAGTCGCTTGAGGTATGCTAAAGCACATTTGGCCAAGCTAGCTTCATTTTGGAATAAGGTACTGTGGACTGATGAAACTAAAATTGAGTTATTTGTGCATAACAAGGGGAGTTATGCATGGAGGGAAAACAACAGCATTCCAAGAAAAGCACCTACTACCTACAGTAAAATATGGTGGTGGTTCCATCATGCTGTGGGGCTGTGTGGCCAGTGCAGGGACTGGGAATCTTGTCAAAGTTGAGGGACGCATGGATTTCACTCAGTATCAGTAGATTCTGGAAACCAATGTCCAGGAATTTGTGACAAAGCTGAAGCTACGCCGGGACTGGATCTTTTAACAAGACAACGACCCTAAACACTGCTCAAAATCCACAAAGGCATTCATGCAGAGGAACAAGTACACCGTTCTGGAATGGCCATCTCAGTCCCCACACCAAAATATAACTGAAAATCTGTGGTGTGAGATAAAGAGAGCTGTCCATGCTCGGAAGCCATCAAACCTGAATGAACTAGAGATATTTTGTAAAAAAGGAATGGTCCAAAATACCTTCAACCAGAATCCAGACTCTCATTGGAACCTACAGGAAGCGTTTAGAGGCTGTATTTTCTGCAAAAGGAGGATCTACTAAATATTGATTTCATTTCTTGCACCTGCCTAATTCAGTTTAAACAATTATTGCACACTTTCTGTAAATCCAATAAACTTAATTTCACTTCTCAAATATCACTGTGTGTGTATCCTATATGATATATTTAACTGATATTTTTTATTGTAATAACCAACGATTTATACAGGAGAATCATGACAAGGTTGCCCAAACTTTTGCATCCCACTGTATATCTTTTAATTTGCATATTCAGTAGTTGTGCATTGTGGTAACCACAAATGTTCAGTTATAGCTGAATTATTGCAAGTATCCTTCTGTTTTAAGAAGGCAAATTTCACTATTTCACTGCTGCTGCCTTCTGGTCCTAATCGATGACCACTGTGTCCAGCCACTGCCTGTCTCTCTAGACCTGGAAGCCGCACATGATATTGGCAGTGTTATTCTCTACAACCATCTGTGGAATTTTCCATCTGGACTTTAGGAGGAGTTTAGCTTACAGTGTGCAGATGATCCTGTACTATTATTTGGTTGTGCTATTATGTACCAGCTGTTCCAGTCTGCATCTTGCTCTACATGTTAGACTGCTTCTGAGGACTATCTGCAGAATCTCCATCTTAGGTTCTGTCTGGTGCGATAGAACCGCTCTTCTAGCCATTTAATTTAGTTCTGCTATGTTCAGTGCCTCTGGGCTGTCTTATGTCCAAAATCCATCCCTTTACGGCCACTGGTAGAATTCCTGAGGACAACCAGCTTAGCTGTTTGTTCATAGTACATCCCATGCAGGGTATTGTCTAGCAAAGGCACTTCTTCTAATTGGTGTTTCTTCTAGTTTGTTGCTGCCTTAGACATTTTCTCAGCTGCTCACCTTTGCATGGCATCTGACTGATGTACTTTTAGATGCCCTTGGGTTTCTCTGGAACTGTGGACTTGACAATGACCAGGCCCAGCCTTCCCTCCAATTGCTGTACAGTGTCTTTGTAAGGATTCGGCAGGCCGCCGCCGCCGGCCCTGCCACTGACTCACAGTTGTTGCCGTCCCCACCGCTAACTCACGTGCGGTGCAGGGTGGCAGGCGGAGGACGCGTCTCATTGCACGCTCCGCCTATGTAAACAGTAGCCACGTGTCTCCCTGCGTGTCAGTTGATCAGCTGACACACCGAACTCTGATTTGTCAGGCCTTGTATTTAAACCTGGTGAGCAGTCCAGTCTTGGCCCGTGATAGCCTATGCTGGGCTTGTTGCTGAGATTGCGCTCACACCAAGTTGCTTGTCTTGCTGCCGACTTGTGTCTGTCTCTTGACTAAGCTTCTTTCAAATTGCCTTATCAATGCTGACCTCTCTGCCTGTACCTGACCACGCTTCTCTATTGGATTACCCATTGCCGATTCAGCTAGTACCCGGATTCCCCTGACTGCCGCCTGGACTGAACCCTGTTTGTTAAAGGACTTCCATGAGCTCTGCCTGGACTGACTCTGGCCTGTTTGACCACGCATCTGTCTAGTGAATATACTTCAGCCACAGCCTGTTATCTTGCCATCGTCTGGATTGCCTCAGCCTATAGGCCTCAGGTAACTATTAAGTATACTGTGTTTGCATTGCTCATTGCTGTGTTTGGTGATTGCTGTCTGCTGTCAGTTTGTATGCTACATCTGCCTGCAAGGTATTGTAGTTTGTATTAGGTAGGAGCTTCCGCAGGTGTTAGGGCTAGGCTATAGGTCAGTCATATGGGCATAGAGCCTGACTCATAGCAGGTGACCAGACAAGCCTGACAGTCTCAGCATTAGAAAGGGAAGGAAATCATTGTAGATTTGTGAGGTCCTTCTGGGTCTTCAAATCAGCAGCCTCCATGTCTTCCTTATATCAGCTTATCCGGCTACCTGGGTTTGAGGACTGGCAGTTCATACAAGTTTATTGCATGGATTTTGTTCTTCCCATTGAGCTGGCTCTTCAGGAGCTCTCTTGCCCTTTGGTTGTACTTGGATGTTGCAGTATTTCTTATTTCCTCATTGTGAATGTGGGATACCACGGTACTTGTAGCAGAGGTCTATATGTCTTCTACAAGCCTTGCTGCCAGTGTCACACCATCAGTCTTCTACCTTCACCTTTTTACTACCGCCTGGCCACATTGCTTTAGTGAGTTAACATCTTGTTAGCTATTAGCTTACAGCATGTTGTCACCTATGTAGAGGAGATGGTGGATGGCAGCTCCACTCCTCTATCTGAATCCATGTCTAGTCCTTTGGGATGTAAGTAAGTCCTTTAATATATGTATGAAAGGGTTCAAGCTTATGCAGAACAGTAGTAAGGATAAGGGTTTCCAGTCTTATCTTCCACCATCGTACTGAGTTCTCCAGGAAGGTTCTAAGTGTCCTTTTTGACTCCATATAGTACCAGACACTCACAGATCCATGTGTGTGGTACAAAGCTCTCAGCTTTTCTGTAGTTAATCCAGGCTATGCTCCGGTTCACCTGTCTAGACCTTGAACCTTGCGTGGCTGCTCTATGAGCAACATGTGCTTCTTGTCTCTGGTGTTGTTCCCTCTTCTGAGTTGTGCTCAAATATTGGTCCTTATTGTCCTACAACTTGGTGGCAATTATGCTTGATGGGACTTTCCATGCTGTGAAAATGCAATTGATTGTTAGCTGGATGTGCGGTCCTTTAGGATATGGGATGGGGATAAGGGGGGGCTTTTATGATCAGTCAGCCCTATCATTCCTTGAGCCCTCCTCATCCAGAAAATGTTTAGGTCTTGCTACTACCATATCTGCAACATCACCAAAATTCACCCCTACCTAACCTTCAACACCATCAAACTCTTGGTGCATGCTCTGGTCATCCTCTGTCTGGACTGCTGCAATGTCATCCTAACTGGACTTCCTGAGACCAGGCTCCAACTCTTGCAATCCATTATATACGCAGTGGCCAGGCTCATTCCCTCCTCCCGCTGCTCCTCTTCAGCTGCCCCATTTCGCAAGTCCCCTCACTGGCTCCACGTCCCTCCTCAGGATTAAATTTAAACTACTCTACTACATCTCGGATCTCGGCCAGAGATACTCCCTAACCCACTTTCTCTGCCACTCCCTTAACCCACTTCTCTAACACTCTACGGATGTCCACCTCTCGCACCACCTGCTCACTCATGTGGCTTCAGGACTTTTCCAGAGCAGCTACTTTTCTTTGGAACCCCCTTTCTCCCCCCCCCCTTAAACAGGCCTTAAAGACCCATCTGTTTACTCATCTTCATAGCTCTCCCCCCCCCCCCCCCCTTGGATTTACAACCCTTACATTGTAAGCCTATTTGGCAGGGCCCTCCTCCCCGTGTGCTTTTCTCTGCCACCAGTTGGACTCAGTGACTTGTCTTCTCTGTATTTTTCCCTGCATCGTTACATCATTTTTGCGGTGTGTGTAATAATCCAAACATTTGTGTAGCGCTTTTTTCCTGCTGGACTCAAAGCGCTCAATGCTGCAGCCACTAAGTGAAAGCTCAAGACGCCATCCTGAAGTGTTAGGGAGTCTTGCCTTGAACTCCTTACCAAATAGGTACTAACCCTAGCCAGGATTTGAACCCTGGTCTCCTGTGTTAAAGGATACCCGAAGAGACATGTGACATGATGAGATAGACACGTGTATGTACAGTGCCTAGCACACAAATAACTAGGCTGTATTCCTTTTTTTTCTTTCTCTGCCTGAAAGAGTTAAATATCAGGTATGTAAGTGGCTGACTCTGTCCTGACTCAGACAGGAAGTGACTACAGTGTGACCCTCACTGATAAGAAATTCCAACTATAAAACACTTTCCTAGCAGATAATGGCTTCTGAGAGCAAGAAAGAGATAAAAAGGAAATGTCTTATCAGTGAGGGTCACACTGTAGTCACTTCCTGTCTGAGTCAGGACTGAGTAAGCCACATACCTACCTGATATTTAACTCTTTCAGGCAGAGAAAGAAAAAAAGGAACACAGCATAGTTATTTGTGTGCTAGGCACTGTACATACCCATGTCTATCTCATCATGTCACTTCGGGTATCCTTTAAAGGAAATGCCCTTAACCAGTACTCTATCCAGACCCTACCATTGCGTACCATTGTCTCCGCTCTCCATTGTACAGCACTGCGTAATATGTTAGCACTCAATAAAGTTTATTTAACTGGATATATCCAGCCAAAAACTAATTTGCAGGAATCCTCCTATAAGGCAAAGTTATAATTACCTGCACTGTCTTGTCCCCCTGCAGTGGACACCCAATCAGCTCCCTGAAGAAAACAAAAACAAACGACATTCTCGATAGAGAAAACAGAATGTTGGTATTTTCAAGGGTGCGAAGCTACACACCGGAAGTTGGCTGATTTGGGGTCTTTGGAGACGCATTTGGTAATTACAAATTTGCCTCCCTTATTTTCACTACAGTTCCTCTTTAGGGTCGATCTGTCAGGTTGCAGATTGGAATGGGTTTTTCATTATAATGAATCTTTATTGAATGAGAATATAATCGTACAAATAATAAACTGAGTAGCATACACATGTTAACCAAGAATTGACAAACACAGTGCATTATAAAAATTGCATATAGAGATAAGATTAATATTTGGATATGTCTCGGAAAATCTACTGTATAAGGGAAATACCTAGAGAGGCGAGTCTTAAAGAACCCATTAATGGTGGCCATTTGCTAGGCCCACATCCGCTGGCACCATGTAGTATAGGTCTACTTGAGCAGGTATTAAAATCCAGAGGGCTGAAGGCCCACCGATAGTCTTAATAATATAACGGGTATCCTAAAGCAAAGGATGTGTTAACTGAGAAACATCACAAATAAACATTAACCTCCTTGGCGGTATGGACCACCGGAGGGCACCGCTCAGGCCCCCGCTGGGCCGATTTTGATCATTTTTTTTTTAAACATGCAGCAAGCACTTTGCTTGCTTTGTGTTCGGGTCGATCGGCGCCGATCCGCCACTACCCGACGCGAAGGAGGCCCCCCCGCAGACCCTGTGCGCAGCCTGGTCAATCAGTGGCAGGCAGCGCTGAGAGGTGGATTGGGACTCCCGATGACGTGATGACGTCATCACGATCGTCGCCATGGCGACGGAGAAGCCCTAAAGGAAATCCCATTCAGAACGGGATTTTCGGATGGGCATACGCGGCGGCGGCGGCGATCGGAGGGGTGGGAGGGACGCCGCAGGGAGGGGGGAATCATGTAGCTAGCGCTAGGCTAGCTACACGATTTAAAAAAAAAAAATCAAAAAATAGTGCTGCGCTGCCACCCTGGTGATCTTAATGGAATGCCAGGGTGGTTAACAAATACAACTAGAACTAATGTTCAAACATCTACTCGACCAGATCAAATAAAAGAGACATCTTAGTAGCTTGGACAATTCAGGATATGAGGAGAAGCCATGTTTTTCAATGGGTATACTGCAACCATGATTCGGGGGAGAAAAAGCTGATAGGGGATAATGAGATTCTACTCCTGATCCTTTGTTCTAAGGCTATATTATGGTTGACCAAAGCTATTAGTTTAGTGATTGAGAGTTGGTCGGCTGTTTTCCAATTAGTAAAGAAAAGGGAATGGACAGTTAAAATAATGTGGCTGTCAGGCCTGTAGGGATATCCACTCACGAATCAGCTCCAATGCCCCAATCTACCTCCACACGCTTCACCCTATGTGGCGCGTCCCCGCTTGAACGAGAGGTAAGAGACAACACCTACCCGACTTCGGTTACACCCAGGCCTTTAGTGTGCAAGGTATAGTAGCTGAATGAAGGGTGAGCAAATAAACCTCCAGACCTGAACAGGGATACAGAGGAGCAGAGTCCAGTAACAGTCCAAGATCATACACGGGTAAACAGAGATATCGCAGTACAGGAGGGCTAGGCAGAAGAGAGGTCAAGAACGGATCCGAGGTCAAACCAGGCAGCAAACAGTCGTAACGATAATCCAGGCAATAGGTCGGTTCAGGCAGCAGACAAGGGAGGTCCAGTAAACAAGCAGAAGTCCAGATAATCCAATATAATAACAACAGGTAAACAGAGCACCCAACAAGCTAGAACTATCACGGGCAACATGCAACTGTCACAGCAAGGTTTAAATACTGACAGCATCCAATCAGTGGCCGGCCACATGCACACAACAGCCAATCACACGCAGGCAATAATCCTGTATCAGTGTCAGCTGACTAACCAGTACTGACCAGCAAAACATCCTGACTGTGTGTCAGCTATAGCATACTGGTTAAGGGCATTGCATCCGACGTGAGAGACCAGGGTTCAATCCCAGCCAGGGTCAGCATCCATTATATTTATTAAATAAACCCCTGCCTAAGTGTCAGCTGCCTATCCTGACAGCTGACACTACCTCTGTCGCCGCCTCAGACCATTCTGCGGCTGAGAGGAGCGAGACATCCGTCCACCAGTATGCGCAGAACGATCTCCAGTGCGCACATCACCAGCGGAGGACAGCTGGCGACATGCGGAAGTGCCAGGTCGCGACCCACTCTTTGCAGAAACGGCCGCGTTGCTGGATCCCGGAGGTAAGTCTGTGTAATCTAATGTCAGTACAAATACAGCTGCTCTGTGAGGGTCTCAGAGGTTGTCTAAGAGAATATTGGTAGCAACAACACCGTGAAGTCCAAAGAACACACAAGACAGGTCAGGGATCAAGTTATTGAGAAATTTAAAGCAGGCTTAGGCTACTAAAAGATTTCCAAAGCCTTGAACATCCCACGGAGCACTATTCAAGCGATCATTCAGAAATGGAAGGAGTATGGCACATCTGTAAACCTACCAAGACAAGGCCATCCACCTAAACTCACAGGCCGAACAAGGAGAGCACTGATCAGAAATGCAGTCAAGAGGCCCATGGTGACTGTGGACGAACTACAGAGATCTACAGCTCAGGTGGGAGACTGTCCACAGGACAACTATTAGTCATGCACTGTACAAAGTTGGCCTTTATGGAAGAGTGGCAAGAAGAAAGGCATTGTTAACAGAAAGCATAAGAAGTCCCGTTTGCAGTTTGCCACAAGCCATGCGGGGGACACAGCAACCATGTGGAAGAAGGTGCTCTGATCAGATGAGACTAAAATGGAACTTTTGGGCCAAAATGCAAAACGCTATGTGTGGCGGAAAACTAACACTGCACATCACTCTGAGCACACCATCCCCACTGTCAAATATGGTGGTGGCAGCATCATGCATCTCTTCAGCAGGGACAGGGAAGCTGGTCAGAGTTGATGGGAAGATGGATGGAGCCAAATACAGGGCAAACTTGGAAGAAAACCTCTTGGAGACTGCAAAAGACTTGAGACTGAGGCAGAGGTTCACCTTCCAGCAGGACAATGACCCTAAACATAAAGCCAGGGCAACAATGGAGTGGTTTAAAACAAAACATATCTATGTGTTAGAATGGCCCAGTCAAAGTCCAGATCTAAATCCAATCGAGAATCTGTGGCAAGATCTGAAAACTGCGGTTCACAAACACTGTCCATCTAATCTGACTGAGCTGGAGCTGTTTTGCAAAGAAGAATGGGCAAGGATTTCAGTCTCTAGATGTGCAAAGCTGGTAGAGACATACCCTAAAAGACTGTCAGCTGTAATTGCAGCAAAAGGTGGTTCTACAAAATATTGACTCAGGGGGCCAAATAATTATGCACACCCCACTTTGCAGTTATTAATTTGTAAAAAATGTTTGGAATGATGTATGATTTTCAATCCACTTCTCCCGTGTACACCACTTTGTATTGGTCTTTCACGTGAAATTCCAATAAAATTGATGCATGTTTGTGGCAGTAATGTGACAAAATGTGGAAAACTTCAAGGGGGCCGAATACTTTTGCAACCCACTGTATCTGTGGTTGGATATTTTTGGAGATCTTAACTAAAAATACCAAAAGAAAGGCTAATAGTGGAGATATCTTAAAGTCTCTGAGGAAAAAGTGTTTGATCAAATCTTCGATTTGTAACCAGAATCATTGGACTATTGGGCATTCCCAGATCATATGCCAGCATATGGGGGGGATGTATCGATAATGAAGGATTACATTTTTCTTGGAGTGTAGTGCCATTTAAAAAGAAGTTTGCGCAATGACTCCCATTGGGAATTGCATCTGAAATATTTAAGTATTAGGGTATTGGCTTTTTGAGGCTGGTTATTAGCAGAAATGGAGGTATTGAGGTCGAAGCCAGATCAAGTATGAGATTATTTCTGTAATGGCGAGGTAGGTTTGTTAATTAATTCTTCATGCCACACAGATATGCCACCTGCAAAGTTACTTTTGAAATTGAGCATAGTTAAGATTTGGGATCGGAATGCGTTTTAAACTGATCCGTTTTTCAAAATGTAGTGCTTTTGCAGCATATGTTTCCGGCCCGTTTAAACATATGTCAAAAACGTGTCCTTCCTTCCTGTGTGTTTCTATTGGATAAAGAGGTCCGCAAAGATGACGCTGAGGGGAGGAGCAGGCAGTGGGAGGAGCAGGCAGTGGGCAATGTGCTTTGGCATCCGTTTTGTGTCCAAATGTTCTCTGTGTAGAGGGAGATCCGTTTTTGTGTTGCCTTTCATTGCCTCCGCGGGGATCCGGACTCCGTGAAAATCTGCAAAATCCGGACTCTCCGATCAGTTTTGTAAAACGGAGCCCACGGATCCATTTTTTGAAGTGTGTGAAGACGGGTTGTTTTTTTTCTTTTAACATTGCTATCAGTGGCTCCGGTTTTTGTCCAGGGCCACGGATACGGTTTTGAAACAAGTGTGAACCAACCTTTAGTGTAATAGGTCAGCATGCCCAGTCCGTAGCAGCTCATATAGCCTTATTATTCATTTCTAGCCAGTCATAAACACATATATCTGGCCTCCTGAAGGGCCCTGTTACAGGCACACATTACATACATTTAATTTTATCTAGTCAGATTTTTCTTCCTGTTTCATGTTTTACTTTGCATTTGCCTATTCTAACATTGCCTGCAGTGCACCCTTGTGGTCAAAACTGAGCACTGCCCCAAAAACCTGTTCCTTGTGTGTGCTGTCAGTCTTGTACCACAAATGTTCACTTATAGCTGAATTATTGAAAATGTTCTTCTGTTTTAAGAAGGCAGATCACTCCAAGCATTGCTTTTTAGTAGGAGGGCTTTTTGGTCTCTTTTATCCCCCTATACATTCCTAGTGGTTTAGGTCACCCTGAGCTGCTTGGTTACTTTGTTGTACTGTATTTAGTAATAATATGCATCCCAGAAATCCTATTAAGTATAGATAATTCTCAGAATGCCACTGCACACGCGTTTTGGGTTATGGTGTCTAAATTTCACTTTTCCCTCCATAGTTTCTGACTGAGCAGGTATAAAGATTCAGAGTTGTTTGTTTCGCTAAGCCTGACTGGATCCTGCCCGGAATTGGGTTTTGGCACAATATACACTCACCTAAAGGATTATTAGGAACACCATACTAATACTGTGTTTGACCCCTTTTCGCCTTCAGAACTGCCTTAATTCTACGTGGCATTGATTCAACAAGGTGCTGAAAGCATTCTTTAGAAATGTTGCCCCATATTGATAGGATAGCATCTTGCAGTTGATAAAGATTTGTGGGATGCACATCCAGGGCACGCAGCTCCCATTCCATACATCCCAAAGATGCTCTATTGGGTTGAGATCTGGTGACTGTGGGGGCCATTCTAGTACAGTGAAATCATTGTCATGTTCAAGAAACCAATTTGAAATGATTCGAGCTTTGTGACATGGTGCATTATCCTGCTGGAACTAGCCATCAGAGGATGGGTACATAGTGGTCATGAAGGGATGGACATGGTCAGTAACAATGCTCAGGTAGCCCGTGAAATGATGCCTAATTGGCACTAAGGGGCCTAAAGTGTGCCAAGAAAACATCCCCCACACCATTACACCACCACCATTACACCACCACCAACAACAAGGCATGATGGTTCCATGTTCTCATTCTGTTTACGCCAAATTCTTTCTGACTCTATCAGACTCTTCAGACCAGGCAACATTTTTCCAGTCTTCAACTGTCCAATTTCGGTGTGCTCGTGCAAATTGTAGCCTCTTTTTCCTATTTGTAGTGGAGATGAGTGGTACCCGGTGGGGTCTTCTGCTGTTGTAGCCCATATGCCTCAAGGTTGTGCGTGTTGTGGCTTCACAAATGCTTTGCTGCATACCTCGGTTGTAACGAGTGTTTATTTCAGTCAACGTTGCTCTTCTATCCGCTTAAAGCAGTCGGCCCATTCTCCTCTGACCTCCTCTAGCATCAACAAGGCATTTTCGCCCACAGGACTTCCGCATACTGGATTTTTTACCCTTTATTACACCATTCTTTGTAAACCATAGAAATGGTTGTGCATGAAAATCCCAGTAACTGGGCAGATTGTGAAATACTCAGACCGGCCCGTCTGACACCAACAACCATGCCACGCTCAGAATTGCTTAAATCACCTTTCTTTCCAATTGTGACATTCAATTTGGAGTTCAGGAGATTGTCTTGACCAGGACCACACCCCTAAATGCAATGAAGCAACTGCCATGTGATTGGTTGATTAGATAACCGCATTAAGGAGAAATTGAACAGATGTTCCTAATAATCCTTTAGGTGAGTGTATAGCTCAGTAGAAGAAAGAGAGAAATAGATAGGGCACTCAACATGTCATTTACAAAACAAGTAAACACAATATACATCATGCAGCATCAGTGCAATGGTGTCCATACAGGGTACAATTTTTTTCATCGAATCTTATCATTTCTATGTAGTATAAGGGTAAATTAAGTGATTATACTGAAAGGATAATTTAGGCAGTTCCCTTATATTACATAGAAATGGTGAGATTGGCTAAAAAAAATTGTACCATGTATGGACACCATTAAGGTGGCCACTAATGATCCAATCTTTTTCATCCAATCTTACCAAATCTATGTAGTAGAAAAGTAAATTGAGTGAATATATTTAATAGATAATATAGACAGTCCATTATATTACATAGAAATGGTTAGATTGGATGAAAAAGTTTGGATCGTTAGTGGCCACCCTAAAAGGCGGTGACAATAGCCACATCAGTTTTAGTCTTGTAGACAGTTTGTCTAAAATAACAGCCTGGGCTGCAGCCTAAAGAGAGAAGCACTGGTTGGGGGAGTGAATGGAGGGAGTTTAAGTGGTTGACAGCTGAGGGGAAGAACGAGTTCCTGTGCCTAGCGGTCCTGGTGGAGATGGCCAGAAACCACCGGCCTGATGGGAGCAGACTGAAGAAGCGGTGGCCTGGGTCACATGAGAGGGATCGTTGGTAATCCTCAGCGCTCTAGAGCGCTGTCTGGTGTTGTATAGAAGGTCAAGTGAGGGGAGGGGTCTCCCAATGATCCTCTCTAGTTTGTGTCTGCTGCTGGTGGAGGAGCCAGCATACCAGACCAAGATGGAAGAGCAGAGAACTGATTCAACGGTGGCGGAGTAAAAACTTCTCAGTATCTCTTGGGCCATGCCAAACTTCTTCAGTTGGCGGAGGAAGAATAGTCTCTGCTAGTTCCCTTTCCCGATGCCAAGTGCCAATTCCCTTCCCCGAATGCAGCATTAGGTTCGGGAAAAATGCTGAACCTACCAGATAGTATTGTCCCCCAGTGGCCCCAGAGCAGGCCAACGGGCCCACCATGGTTTCCACCAAGCTAATAGTTGTCCCCTGGGGACCCGCTTCACTGCAGAGCACTCACCTGCCCGGCCACTGTGCTACCTCCTGTCCTGTAGCCCTAGGAATAGAGCTGAGCCTGCATCACCTCCCATGATCCACCCAGCCATTCCCACCCAGGTGAACTGAGAATTATATCCAAAACAGGAGTAAGGAGAGGAGGAGGGCATTCTGCAGTGTGCTAAAGACTCCTGCGTCAACTACCCTACCCTAAGTGTTGGTCACAGGTCATGACATGTATCTTCGAGGTGTGCATGAAAAAGAAAAGCCGCAAAAAAAGTGGGCGCGAGGTGAAGCCGATATAAGTCTAAATGATAAATACTGTCGTGAATTGGGAGCACCAGATGAAAAGAAAAAATGATGTACAGTGGTAATAAGGATAGTAAAACTTTGCTAAATGTTACAGATAATTTACTGCAGCTAAACCTAATCCTATTCTCTCACAGAATCCTCCCTCTACTGATGCCTAACCCTAAGACCCCACCTGGTGATGCCTAGAGCTAAGACCCCCCCCCCCCTTCCTAACACCCAAACCTAAACCCAGCCCTTTCTGACACCTAACCCTAAACCTCCCCCCTGATGCCTAACCCTAAAACCCCCCCTTCCTAACCCTAAAACCTCCCTTCCTGACGCCTAACCCTAAAACTCCCCTTCCTGATGCCTAACCCTAAAACCCCCCTTCCTGACCCTAAAACCTCCCTTCTTGATGCCTAACCCAAAAACCCCCCTTCCTGACGCCTAACCCTAAAACCCCCCTTCCTGACGCCTAACTCTAAAATCCCCCTTCCTGATGCCTAACCCTAAAACCCCCCTTCCAGACGCCTAACCCTAAAACTCCCCTTCCTGATGCCTAACCCTAAAACCCCCCTTCCTGACCCTAAAACCTCCCTTCCTGATGCCTAACCCAAAAACCCCCCTTCCTGACGCCTAACCCTAAAACCCCCCTTCCTGACGCCTAAAACTCCCCTTCCTGATGCCTAACCCTAAAACCCCCCTTCCTAACCCTAAAACCTCCCTTCCTGAGGCCTAACCCTAAAACCCCCCTTCCTAACCCTAAAAGCTCCCTTCCTGACGCCTTACCCTAAAACCCCCCTTTCCTGATGCCTAACCCTAAAACCTCCCTTCCTGACGCCTAACCCTAAAACCCCCCCTTCCTGACACCTAACCCTAAAGCCCCCCTTTCTGACGCCTGACCCTAAAACCCCCCTTCCTGATGCCTACCCCTAAAACCCCCCTTCCTGACGCCTAACCCTAAAACCCCCCTTCCTAACCCTAAAGCCCCCCTTCCTGACGCCTTACCCTAAAACCCCCCTTCCTGGCGCCTAACCCTAAAACCCCCCTTCCTGACGCCTTACCCTAAAACCTCCTTTCCTGACGCCGGCCTCTACTGATTGTGGTGATCGCCGCTGGGAGACTGAAGGCAGAGCTCTGTCATTCAAGTGGGGATGTGCGCACATCGCCGCGCACAATCCCAGGCAAACTCCGCCTCCAGGACTGCACGCCGATCGGCGTTAGGCGGTCCTGGGGCTGCCGCCGCGTCCACGCCTATTGGCGTAGAGCGGTCATAAGGTGGTTGCAAACTTCTGTTTTGCATAGCATTTTAGTGCAGTTAAAGCCAATGTCCGGGGTCACACTTAGTACTAGTACTTACACCTCCTGTACAGAGCCAGTACCAAGCGATAACAAGCACCCGCCCAGGAGAGCAGCTGACAGGCGGTGAATTCACCGCTTGTCAGCTGCCAATGTGAAAGGGCCCTTGTGTCCGTCCGACATGTTCGGTCTCCCACCCGATCGTTTCCGCACTCGATTCTGCATGGAGGACAATGGGAAAAGATAAGAGAATCGCCTGCAGAATCGAGCGGGGAAAACAATTGGCCGCGGAATCGAGCGGCAAAATCGAGCCGTGTATGCCCAGTATAAGGCTTGTAACAGAGTGGCAGAACGCTCTTGGCTCCAGGAGCGCGACCAAGGATGTGCAGAAGTCCCTGGCTGGCTCAGTCGGGCACTTTACTGGTGCTGACTGGTGGAGGACTACAGGGGGCTGGAGGGAGCCCCAGGTAAGTATCAATCCTTGTGTTTGAATCCTCTCCAGTACACCTTAAAGCAAACCTGTCAGTTAAATAGGGGATAATGAAACGGAATTTATGATCTTCCCACCCCGGCCATCGCTGAACCTCCCAGATGTGCAGGTCACTGTTAACCACACTACTATTCGCCCTACCTCTCAAGCCCGCTGTCTGGGTGTCACCCTGGACTCTGCACTCTCCTTCACTCCCCACATTCAAAACCTCACAAAGTCCTGCAACTTCCACCTTTGTAACATCTGTAAGATTCGCCCTTTCCTGACCTCTGCCACCACCAAACTCCTCATCCATGCCCTCATAATTTCCCGCCTTGACTACTGCAAAGCCCTTCTGTCTGGTCTCCCTATGACCCGAACAGCCCCACTGCAGTCCATCATGAATGCGGCAGCCAGAATTATCCACTCCTCCCATCGCTCCACAACGGCAGCTCCTCTCCGTGAATCCCTCCACTGGCTTCCTATCCAGTCCAGAATCACATTCAAGATACTGTGTCTGACCTACAAATCTGTCCACAAAACCTGTCCAACCTACATTTCCGATCTTACTCAGAGGTACACACCTAGCCGCTCACTCCGCTCTTCCAATGAACTTCGCCTAACCGCCCCCCGCATCACCCAGTCCCATGCACGCCTCCAGGACTTCTCAAGAGCTGCTCCAACACTATGGAACTCCCTACCTCCACCCATTAAGGCAGCCCCCTCCTTCAACATCTTCAAGAAGGCCCTCAAAACTCACCTTTTCACTCTGGCCTACCACCCCTCACAATTGCTCTAAACCCACAACGGAACTCTGGTCCCCTACCTTTCGTGTCTCTACCTCTCCTTCTAGATTGTACGCCTTTGGGCAGGGTTCTCCTCCTTTTGTGTCCTACCTGATCATGCACCTCCATTACTGTGAACCCATGCTATGCACTTGAGTGAACCTAACTTGCCTAATCTCCATGCTCCCATCCAGTGACTGACTAAGCTTTACCTTATGGTCATACTGTGCTGTGTGATCTGGTTTTCTTGTATTCCTGTATTGACATATTGCTGTATGTCACCCCTATATATTGTCTGTAACCTAAATTAATGTTTAGCGCTGCGTAATATGTTGGCGCTTTATAAATACAATAAATAATAATAATACTTACCTTGGTAGAAGGAAGACCCTGGATCCTCAGGAGGCTTCCTATGTCCCCTTCCCAACCAATGCTGGACACTGAGATCGCCTCTGTCTGAACATGGCTGCACTGTGCAGGTACAAGCCCCCCCAGCTCCTTCACAGAGCAGGAAAAGACAAGCCCGATCGACTCCATGCTGCTGCGCAGGCATCCTGCAGTGCAGCTGCGCTCGTTCACAAAGCACACTTGTCAACTAAATGCCATTGCTGGATTGATGGAGGCAAGGGGGATGAGGGAAACCTCTTTATTATTCACAGGCTTCACTCTACTAAGGTAATTACACATTTGGAAACTTTTTCCCTTTATGGAACACTTTAAAGTTGCAAGCAAGCGACAGTTAGAGCAGTGAGTTAGAGCAGAGCAAGCTGCAGTTAGAGGAGAGCAAGCAGCAGCTAGAGGAGAGCAAGCTGCAGTTAGAAGAGAACAAGCTGCAGTTAGAGGAGAGCAAGCTGCAGTTAGAGGAGAGCAAGCAGCAGTTAGAGGAGAGCAAGCAGCAGTTAGAGGAGAGCAAGCAGCAGTTAGAGGAGAGCAAGCAGCAGTTAGAGGAGAGCAAGCAGCAGTTAGAGGAGAGCAAGCAGCAGTTAGAGGAGAGCAAGCAGCAGTTAGAGGAGAGCAAGCAGCAGCTAGAGGAGAGCAAGCTGCAGTTAAAGAGCAAGCAGCAGTTAAAGAGCAAGCAGCAGTTAGAGGAGAGCAAGCTGCAGTTAGAGGAGAGCAAGCAGCAGTTAGAGGAGAGCAAGCAGCAGTTAGAGGAGAGCAAGCAGCAGTTAGAGGAGAGCAAGCAGCAGTTAGAGGAGAGCAAGCAGCAGTTAGAGGAGAGCAAGCTGCAGTTAGAGGAGAGCAAGCTGCAGTTAGAGCAGAACAAGCTGCAGTTAGAGGAGAACAAGCTGCAGTTAGAGGAGAACAAGCTGAAGTTAGAGGAGAGCAAGCTGCAGTTAGAGGAGAGCAAGCTGCAGTTAGAGGAGAGCAAGCAGCAGTTAGAGGAGAGCAAGCAGCAGTTAGAGGAGAGCAAGCTGCAGTTAGAGCAGAACAAGCTGCAGTTAGAGCAGAACAAGCTGCAGTTAGAGGAGAGCAAGCTGCAGTTAGAGGGAAGCAAGCAGCAGTTAGAGGGGAGCAAGCAACAGTTAGAGGAGAGCAAGCTGCAGTTAGAGCAGTGCAAGCTGCAGTTAGAGCAGTGCAAGCTGCAGTTAGAGGAGAGCAAGCTGCAGTTAGAGGAGAGCAAGCTGCAGTTAGAGGAGAGCAAGCAGCAGTTAGAGGAGAGCAAGCTGCAGTTAGAGGAGAGCAAGCTGCAGTTAGAGGAGAGCAAGCTGCAGTTAGAGGGAAGCAAGCAGCAGTTAGAGGGAAGCAAGCAACAGTTAGAGGAGAGCAAGCTGCAGTTAGAGGAGAGCAAGCAGCAGTTAGAGGAGAGCAAGCAGCACTTAGAGAAGAGCAAGCTGCAGTTAGAGGAGAGCATGCAGCAGTTAAAGAGAAAGCAGCAGTTAAAGAGCAAGCAGCAGTTAGAGGAGAGCAAGCTGCAGTTAGAGGAGAGCAAGCAGCAGTTAGAGGAGAGCAAGCAGCAGTTAGAGGAGAGCAAGCAGCAGTTAGAGGAGAGCAAGCTGCAGTTAGAGGAGAGCAAGCTGCAGTTAGAGGAGAGCAAGCTGCAGTTAGAGGAGAGCAAGCTGCAGTTAGAGGAGAGCAAGCAGCAGTTGAAGAGCACACAGCAGTTAGAGGAGAGCAAGCTGCAGTTAGAGGACAGCAAGCTGCAGTTAGAGGAGAGCAAGCAGCAGTTAGAGGAGAGCAAGCTGCAGATAGAGGAGAGCAAGCTGCGGTTAGAGGAGAGCAAGCAGCAGTTAGGGGAGAGCAAGCAGCAGTTAGAGGAGAGCAAGCTGCAGTTAGAGGAGAGCATGCAGCAGTTAGGAGAGCAAGCTGCAGTTAGAAGAGAACAAGCTGCAGTTAGAAGAGAACAAGCTGCAGTTAGAGGAGAGCAAGCAGCAGTTAGAGGAGAGCAAGCTGCAGTTAGAGGAGAGCAAGCTGCAGTTAGAGGAGAACAAGCTGCAGTTAAAGAGCAAGCAGCAGTTAAAGAGCAAGCTGCAGTTAGAGGAGAGCAAGCTGCAGTTAGAGGAGAGCAAGCAGCAGTTAGAGGAGAGCAAGTAGCAGTTAGAGGAGAGCAAGCTGCAGTTAGAGCAGAACAAGCTGCAGTTAGAGCAGAACAAGCTGCAGTTAGAGGAGAACAAGCTCCAGTTAGAGGAGAGCAAGCTGCAGTTAGAGCAGTGCAAGCTGCAGTTAGAGGAGAGCAAGCTGCAGTTAGAGGAGAGCAAGCTGCAGTTAGAGGAGAGCAAGCTGCAGTTAGAGGAGAGCAAGCTGCAGTTAGAGGAGAGCAAGCTGCAGTTAGAGCAGTGCAAGCTGCAGTTAGAGGAGAGCAAGCTGCAGTTAGAGGAGAGCAAGCTGCAGTTAGAGGGAAGCAAGCAGCAGTTAGAGGGGAGCAAGCAACAGTTAGAGGAGAGCAAGCTGCAGTTAGAGGAGAGCAAGCAGCAGTTAGAGGAGAGCAAGCAGCACTTAGAGAAGAGCAAGCTGCAGTTAGAGGAGAGCATGCAGCAGTTAGGAGAGCAAGCTGCAGTTATTAGAGAACAAGCTGCAGTTAGAGGAGAGCAAGCAGCAGTTAGAGGAGAGCAAGCAGCAGTTAGAGGAGAGCAAGCAGCAGTTAGAGGAGAGCAAGCTGCAGTTAGAGGAGAGCAAGCTGCAGTTAGAGGAGAGCAAGCTGCAGTTAGAGGAGAGCAAGCTGCAGTTAAAGAGCACACAGCAGTTAGAGGAGAGCAAGCTGCAGTTAGAGGAGAGCAAGCTGCAGTTAGAGGAGAGCAAGCTGCAGTTAGAGGAGAGCAAGCTGCAGTTAGAGGAGAGCAAGCTGCAGTTAGAGGAGAGCAAGCTGCAGTTAGAGGAGAGCAAGCAGCAGTTAGAGGAGAGCAAGCTGCAGTTAGAGGACAGCAAGCTGCAGTTAGAGGAGAGCAAGCAGCAGTTAGAGGAGAGCAAGCTGCAGATAGAGGAGAGCAAGCTGCGGTTAGAGGAGAGCAAGCAGCAGTTAGGGGATAGCAAGCAGCAGTTAGAGGAGAGCAAGCTGCAGTTAGAGGAGAGCATGCAGCAGTTAGGAGAGCAAGCTGCAGTTAGAAGAGAACAAGCTGCAGTTAGAGGAGAGCAAGCAGCAGTTAGAGGAGAGCAAGCTGCAGTTAGAGGAGAACAAGCTGCAGTTAAAGAGCAAGCAGCAGTTAAAGAGCAAGCTGCAGTTAGAGGAGAGCAAGCTGCAGTTAGAGGAGAGCAAGCTGCGGTTAGATGAGAGCAAGCTGCAGATAGAGGAGAGCATGCTGCAGTTAGGGGAGAGTAAGCAGCAGTTAGAGGAGAGCAAGCTGCAGTTAGAGGAGAGCATGCAGCAGTTAGGAGAGCAAGCTGCAGTTAGAGGAGAACAAGCTGCAGTTAGAGGAGAACAAGCTGCAGTTAGAGGAGAGCAAGCTGCAGTTAAAGAGCAAGCAGCAGTTAAAGAGCAAGCAGCAGTTAGAGGAGAGCAAGCTGCAGTTAGAGGAGAGCAAGCTGCAGTTAGAGGAGAGCAAGCAGCAGTTAGAGGAGAACTAGCTGCAGTTAGAGAAGAACAAGCTGCAGTTAGAGAAGAACAAGCTGCAGTTAGAGAGCAAGCTGCAGTTAAAGGAGAGCAAGCAGCAGTTAGAGGAGAACAAGCTGAAGTTAGAGGAGAGCAAACAGCAGTTAAAGCAGTGCAAGCATAAGTTAGAGCAGTTAGGGGAGAGCAAATAGCAGTTATAACAGTGCAAGCAGCAGTTAGAGCAGTGCAAGATGCAGATAGAGAAGTACTGAGCAGTGCAAGCTGCAGTTAGGGGAGAGCAAGCTGCAGTTAGAGCAGTGCAAGCAGCAATTAGAATAGTGCGCACTTCTGGGCCGGGAGGGACTGCAGAGCTAGGTGTGTGTGTGTGTCTGGGGGGGGGGAGTAGCACGGTACACAGGTGTGCTGGAGGGAGGAGCGCCTCCGCAGCGAGGTGGGGGGGAAAGGGAGGGGTCGTATACACAATACAGGCGACTGTATTTTGCAGGAACATTCCTGCTCCTTCAGGTTTACACAAATGACGTCATTAGCTCCTCACCCCGCCCTTATTTACGTCACTGCCGCCCTCTCCCAGCTCCACCGAGGGTGCGGGGCTAAGTCTACACTGAGTGACGTCTCTGCCGACCAATGGCGTGCTAGATCAGCGCGTGTACCGAAGCGCAGGAGGGGGCGGGACCGGGAAACCTTCTCCGTCTGACATGGCGGCGCGTGCCACTACCGGGTGAGTGAGAGCCGAGTGACGTCACTGTCCTGACATGCACTGGTATCCACTGTGTACCACTGGGGGGGGGGGGGGGGCTGCACTGACACACACTGTGTACACGGAGGGGCTGCACTGACACACACACACACTGTGTACATGGAGGGGGCTGCACTGACACACACTGTACATGGAGGGGGCTGCACTGACACACACACTGTGTACATGGAGGGGCTGCACTGACACACACACACTGTGTACATGGAGGGGCTGCACTGACACACAGCTGTGTACATGGAGGGGGCTGCACTTGACACACACACTGTGTACATGGAGGGGCTGCACTGACACACACACACTGTTTACACGGAGGGGGCTGCACTGACAGCACACACACTGTGTACATGGAGGGGGCTGCACTGACACACACCTGTACATGGAGGGGGCTGCACTGACACACACTGTGTACATGGAGGGGGCTGCACTGACACACACACACTGTGTACATGGAGGGGGCTGCACTGACACACACACTGTGTACATGGAGGGGCTGCCACTGACACACACACACTGTTTACACGGAGGGGCTGCACTGACACACACACATTCGTACACAGAGGGGGCTGCACTGACACACACACACTGTACACAGAGGGGGCTGCACTGACACACACACACTGTACACAGAGGGGGCTGCACTGACACACACACACTGTACACAGAGGGGGCTGCACTGACACACACTGTACACAGAGGGGGCTGCACTGGACACACACTGTGCACACTGGAGGGGCTGCAACTGACACACACACCACTGTGTACACGGAGGCGCTGCACTGACACAACACTGTGTACACGGAGGCGCTGCACTGACACACACACACTGTGTACACGGAGGCGCTGCACTGACACACACACACTGTGTACACGGAGGCGCTGCACTGACACACACACACTGTGTAACACGGAGGCGCTGCACTGACACACACACACTGTGTACACGGAGGCGCTGCACTGACACACACACTGTGTACAAGGAGGCGCTGCACTGACACACACACTGTGTACACGGAGGCGCTGCACTGACACACACAGTGTGTACACGGAGGGGGGCTGCACTGACACACACAGTGTGTACACGGAGGGGGCGGCACTGACACACACAGTGTGTACACGGAGGGGGGCTGCACTGACACACACAGTGTGTACACGGAGGGGGGCTGCACTGACACACACACTGTGTACACGGAGGGGGGCTGCACTGACACACACACTGTGTACACGGAGGGGGGCTGCACTGACACACACACTGTGTACACGGAGGGGGGCTGCACTGACACACACACTGTGTACACGGAAGGGGGGCTGCACTGACACACACACTGTGTACACGGAGGGGGGCTGCACTGACACACACACTGTGTACACGGAGGGGGGCTGCACTGACACACACACTGTGTACACGGAGGGCGCTGCACTGACACACACACTGTGTACACGGAGGCGCTGCACTGACACACACACACTGTGTACACGGAGGCGCTGCACTGACACACACACACTGTGTACACGGAGGCGCCTGCACTGACACACACACACTGTGTACACGGAGGCGCTGCACTGACACACACACTCTGTGTACACGGAGGCGCTGCACTGACACACACTCTGTGTACACGGAGGCGCTGCACTTGACACACACACACTGTGTACACGGAGGCGCTGCACTGACACACACACACTGTGTACACGGAGGCGCTGCACTGACACACACACACTGTGTACACGGAGGCGCTGCACTGACACACACACACACTGTGTACACGGAGGCGCTGCACTGACACACACACACTGTGTACACGGAGGCGCTGCACTGACACACACACACTGTGTACACGGAGGCGCTGCACTGACACACACAGCACTGTGTACACGGAGGCGCTTGCACTGACACACACACACTGTGTACACGGAGGCGCTGCACTGACACACACACACTGTGTACACGGAGGGCGCTGCACTGACACACTACACACTGTGTACACGGAGGCGCTGCACTGACACACACACACTGTGTACACGGAGGCGCTGCACTGACACACACACACTGTGTACACGGAGGCGCTGCACTGACACACACACACTGTGTACACGGAGGCGCTGCACTGACACACACACACTGTGTACACGGAGGCGCTGCACTGACACACACACACTGTGTACACGGAGGCGCTGCACTGACACACACACAGCTGTGTACACGGAGGCGCTGCACTGACACACACACACTGTGTACACGGAGGCGCTGCACTGACACACACACACTGTGTACACGGAGGGGGGCTGCACTGACACACACACTGTGTACACGGAGGGGGGCTGCACTGACACACACACTGTGTACCGGAGGGGGGCTGCACTGACACACACAGCTGTGTACACGGAGGGGGGCTGCACTGACACACACACTGTGTACACGGGAGGGGGGCTGCACTGACACACACACTGTGTACACGGAGGGGGGCTGCACTGACACACACACACTGTGTACACGGAGGGGGCTGCACTGACACACACACACTGTGTACACGGAGGGGGGCTGCACTGACACACACACTGTGTACACGGAGGGGGCTGCACTGACACACACACTGTGTACACGGAGGGGGGCTGCACTGACACACACACTGTGTACACGGAGGGGGGCTGCACTGACACACACACACTGTGTACACGCAGGGGGGCTGCACTGACACACACACTGTGTACACGGAGGGGGGCTGCACTGACACACACACTGTGTACACGGAGGGGGGCTGCACTGACACACACACTGTGTACACGGAGGGGGGCTGCACTGACACACACACTGTGTACACGGAGGGGGGCTGCACTGACACACACACTGTGTACACGGAGGGGGGCTGCACTGACACACACACTGTGTACACGGAGGGGGGCTGCACTGACACACACACTGTGTACACGGAGGGGGGCTGCACTGACACACACACTGTGTACACGGAGGGGGGGCTGCACTGACACACACACTGTGTACACGGAGGGGGGCTGCACTGACACACACACTGTGTACACGGAGGGGGGGCTGCACTGACACACACACTGTGTACACGGAGGGGGGCTGC
This sequence comes from Hyperolius riggenbachi, assembly GCF_040937935.1. Classification (NCBI taxonomy): domain Eukaryota; kingdom Metazoa; phylum Chordata; class Amphibia; order Anura; family Hyperoliidae; genus Hyperolius; species Hyperolius riggenbachi. The sequence goes on from NC_090653.1 coordinate 256,587,272, forward strand.
ACTGACACACACACTGTGTACACGGAGGGGGGCTGCACTGACACACACACTGTGTACACGGAGGGGGGCTGCACTGACACACACACTGTGTACACGGAGGGGGGCTGCACTGACACACACACTGTGTACACGGAGGGGGGCTGCACTGACACACACACTGTGTACACGGAGGGGGGCTGCACTGACACACACACTGTGTACACGGAGGGGGGCTGCACTGACACACACACTGTGTACACGGAGGGGGGCTGCACTGACACACACACTGTGTACACGGAGGGGGGCTGCACTGACACACACACTGTGTACACGGAGGGGGGCTGCACTGACACACACACTGTGTACACGGAGGGGGGCTGCACTGACACACACACACTGTGTACACGGAGGGGGGCTGCACTGACACACACACACACTGTGTACACGGAGGGGGGCTGCACTGACACACACACACACACTGTGTACACGGAGGGGGGCTGCACTGACACACACACACACACACACACTGTGTACACGGAGGGGGGCTGCACTGACACACACACACTGTGTACACGGAGGGGGGCTGCACTGACACACACACACTGTGTACACGGAGGGGGGCTGCACTGACACACACACACTGTGTACACGGAGGGGGGCTGCACTGACACACACACACTGTGTACACGGAGGGGGGCTGCACTGACACACACACACTGTGTACACGGAGGGGGGCTGCACTGACACACACACACACTGTGTACACGGAGGGGGGCTGCACTGACACACACACACTGTGTACACGGAGGGGGGCTGCACTGACACACACACACTGTGTACACGGAGGGGGGCTGCACTGACACACACACTGTGTACACGGAGGGGGGCTGCACTGACACACACACTGTGTACACGGAGGGGGGCTGCACTGACACACACACACTGTGTACACGGAGGGGGGCTGCACTGACACACACACACACTGTGTACACGGAGGGGGGCTGCACTGACACACACACACTGTGTACACGGAGGGGGGCTGCACTGACACACACACACTGTGTACACGGAGGGGGGCTGCACTGACACACACACTGTGTACACGGAGGGGGGCTGCACTGACACACACACTGTGTACACGGAGGGGGGCTGCACTGACACACACACACTGTGTACACGGAGGGGGGCTGCACTGACACACACACTGTGTACACGGAGGGGGGCTGCACTGACACACACACTGTGTACACGGAGGGGGGCTGCACACACACACACACACACACTGTGTACACGGAGGGGGGCTGCACTGACACACACACTGTGTACACGGAGGGGGGCTGCACTGACACACACACTGTGTACACGGAGGGGGGCTGCACACACACACACACACACTCACTGTGTACACGGAGGGGGGCTGCACTGACACACACACACTGTGTACACGGAGGGGGCTGCACTGACACACACACACACTGTGTACACGGAGGGGCTGCACTGACACACACTGTGTACACGGAGGGGGCTGCACTGACACACACTGTTTACACGGAGGGGGCTGCACTGACACACACTGTGTACACGGAGGGGGTTGCACTGACACACACTGTGTACACGGAGGGGGCTGCACTGACACACACACACTGTGTACACGGAGGGGCTGCACTGACACACACACTGTGTACACGGAGGGGCTGCACTGACACACACACTGTGTACACGGAGGGGCTGCACTGACACACACACTGTGTACACGGAGGGGCTGCACTGACACACACTGTGTACACGGAGGGGGCTGCACTGACACGCACACACTGTGTACTCGGAGGGGGCTACACTGACACACACACACTGTGTACTCGGAGGCTGCTGCACTGACACACACACACTGTGTACACGGAGGGGGCTGCACTGACACACACAC